>NC_066850.1:1001148-1078398 GCF_001640805.2 Lates calcarifer | reverse complement strand
ATGACTTTTTGGTGACATTTTTGACCACTTACTATACTATGACTTTTTGGTGACATTTTTGACCACATACTAATACTATGATTTTTTGGTGACATTTTTGACCACATACTATACTATGACTTTTTTGGTGACATTTTTGACCACTTACTATACTATGACTTTTTGGTGACATTTTTGACCACATACTAAAGTATGATTTTTTGGTGACATTTTTGACCACATACTATACTATGACTTTTTTAGCATATTTTTGACCACTTACTATACTATGACTTTTTAGTGACATTTTTGACCACATACTATACTATGACTTTTTGGTGACATTTTTGACCACTTACTATACTATGACATTTTTAGCATATTTTTGACCACATACTATGACTTTTTGTGAAATTTAGATATATATATACAATCTATTGAATGACATTTTATTAACACTGCTGATCAGAATGACATTTTCTTCAGATTGTTGATCACATACTATATTGTGACCTTTTTTTAACATTTTTGACCACGTTATACTATGATATTTTAAGGACATACAACGATACTTTGAGCTATCTGTTTTGTACAAACAGAAACGTAAAGTATGTACTACCTGGAAATAAGGCCAGATTTAAATGTTTTCTATTTTTGACAGCAGTTTTAATTTTAAGATTTATTCAAGACAACAGTTTTTAAACTGTCAAACTGCAGCTGAGATAAAGACACAGTCAGGTTGAAAAGAATAAACCAACGCCAACCTTTTGTGAATTTTCATGTCAGTCTCTTTTTTTCTGTGAAGTTTGAGCCCTGTAGAGGAAAATCAGAAACAACAAATATTAATACAAAGCTCCAACTGTTTAAACCATCTAAATAAAAGTACAGAGGGTTCTGGATATAAGTTCAAGGAATTGAGAGATCATTTCATCATATAAAAGAAAATAAACTGACAATTGAAATGACTTTGGATCAATAGCCACTGTCAATATTATTGGCAATAATATTATCTGTGATATATAAAAATGTTGATATAGTTACAGAATAATAACATCATAACAATACATTGATTGTGTTCTTCTTTATTCTTGATTGTGTTAGTCTACCAGAGGCCTATACTACGAAGCGAGGTCACTGGCCTATCAGGGTAACTTCAGGAGTAACTTGGTGACGTCAGGTGTAACTTCCCGATTTACCCGTACTATGAAAGGTGGACAGGTTTTACCCGGGGCTGCTGCCATGGTAAAGTATGTAATGGATGGTAGAGGTATGTGAACCAATAAATGGTGTTTTTTATACTCTGCATTTTCCATTTTCAATTTCAGTTATTTTAATTTGTAATTTCTTTTCTCACAGTCAAGCTGCAGAATTTAGCATCATTAGTGTAGCATATTATCGATTTCAATAATCTTTTAAATGGGAGTGGGGGGGCATTATTGTCCTGAAAGACAATATAATGCGACAGGGTGTTGTACATATACAGCCTGAGTGTCCCAGGCAGAACATCATTAACAGGAACAGCTCATTCTCAGACATGTGACCCACGTGTTGACTGTAATCCAAGTATCTGAAAAATCATCACATATTTTCTGTGTTCTTACATCTCATATTACAGATTAAGAACCCAGAGAACATGTGACAAGTCTCCCTGGTTTTGTTGACAGCCGCGGTTTTACATTGTGTTGCTAGAGTCGACAGAATTAACGTGCGCTCTTCATCTGAGAGATACGGTGCACGCCCGTTTTATGCATGCGCACTAACTCTGATTAAGTTAACACCAACTCAACTTACCGACATCTGAACCACCGTCGTACCGTTTAACACAGATCGAGGCAGTCAGGGTTTGTTTCCTTGATAACCCCGAGTTAAATCCGAGTAGGTTAAACTCCCTTCGTAGTACAGACCTCAGGAGTCTTACTGACGGAAACAAACCAACCCCGCCCCTCTACCAGCGGTACCTTCAGGGGCCCACAGCTCATGTCAGGGAAACTTGAATCGATAGCCCCTTTAGAATGAGCGTCGTTAGCTCGTTAGCGTTACCTTTGCGTCGCAGGTGTGTTCAGCGTCCAGCCTCACTCGTGTTTGATATAAACAGCTCCAAAGCTTGTCTTAGCATCCAGACTTATTTGATAAATATGTTCATCACACTGCTAACAAACCAAAGTGACAAAGCAACGACTCAAAAGTTGGTTTAGCTCGTTTTTCCGACCACATTTCTGTGCCGCTTTGCACCGCTTACTATGGTAAGGAACAATGACAACACACGTCAGCCAACGTCTGAATGCTGGCCTGTATTCTAATGTTATTTTGCCCAGCACATAATATCAATCGAAATTTGAATCTGCAATAAAAACTTCCAAAGGTTTCTTTTCAGAACTCACCAGGAGAGGCCTACATCATATCTATAGTAGTCCCTGTAGTAGACCTAACATGCTGTGTTTCCTTTGTTGTGCCACGTGATACGCCCATCTTAATGTGCTCAAAGTGCTGCATGGACTTGAGCATGCTATGGAGGAATGTGGGGGTGCATGGATGATTACTAGAACACGTTAAAGACGCTTTTCTGACACTAATCAGGGTGAGATATACTTTCTCTGCTCCATGTTCCTGAGGAAATCATCATTTATATACTGTATGAATCTAGAGGTGACAATGTGTAAGTATATATAGATAGATTATAAAATGTAACATCACCTGCAGCAAAGGTAGTGTTCTGTAAGAAAATATGTGCTATAAAAAATTATATTATCATTATCTCAATAAGTAAACTTTTCTGACACAACAACTCTAAACACTCACTCCTGTTTTTCAGATTAATTCTGGAGAGGCACTGAGGCTGAACGAGGCAGAAGTTACCCAGAGAGAGATGACATCAGTCAACCCTTGAGTTTCCAGTCTATAAAGAAATTAATGGACCTTGAGTGGGACTTTATATAAGTCAGTGAACACAGGCTTTAACGCACAAACACTGTTAGTCTGTTTATCTGTCCTGAATATATTTCAGGTTTGAACTGCAAATTCTCTCATCAGTATTTACTGTAAAAGTCACAAGCAACAGATTTTTGTTTTTGTAAAAACAGACGCAAACTGAATTTCAGCAACAGCAAGACACCATCAATTTTACAGTTACATAATGGCATCCCTACTGCCAGTTGTTGCAGCTAAAGAAGTTTTCCTCTGACCTTCCTCCACAAGCTTTACATAAAAGTTTCATGACAGTGGACATCCATAAAAACAATCTATGAGCTAACCAGGTATTACTTTTCCACCTAATTTTGCAACACTAGAGCAAAACTCTTGGTCTTCAGGATGACCGGGTTTAAGTAACTTTACTCTTCTCAGATACTCTATAATAGAAATGAATTGCTCCATGCATGCATCACTGTCCTCTATATCCTAAACCTTGCGCAGATAACCATGTAATCTGGAGTTTAGAGGAAGATTGCTTTTGCATTGAATTTATTCATTTATTCAAATATAATTTTTACTCGATTTGGCCCAAGTGGAAGCATCTTTTATTTTATTTTTGTTTTGTTTTCTTCTCTGTCTCATTGTTAATAGGATTTACTGGCACTGGAGAGAGAGAAAACTGTTTTTCTAGAGAATCAAAATTCTTATTTTTCATTTTCTCATTTGTAGTTCAGGATTATATTAAGCACAACATATTGCAAATGTGTGTGAGTGTGTGCATGTGGGTGCATCATCTGAATTATAGGAAGTTGGAAGAACCAGAAGTTTAATTTCAAAGCTTCAGGTATTTCCAGGACACACACACACACACACACAAACACACACACACACACACACACAGCTATCTACATAAACGTGGAAGTATTTGCAGATATTGCATGTCAGTCTATCCCTGAACAATAGTAGCTCCGAGACATCACAAATTCAGAAACACTGGCACGTGCACGAATACAGAATCTAACTTAAATAGAGAATAATGGAAATGCATTGTTCTGTATTTTTTGTAGCAATGACAGTGACAGTGTCTTTACCAAAATACAAACAGTCCTACCTATTACCTATTGTATATACCTATTGTTAATGTCCTATCATTTCACAGTACCCAATTTTCACAGGTCGTCTTCTGGGACGTGTAAATGCATCAGTAGCCCTGTGGCAGTGTGTGTGTGTGTGTGTGTGTGTGTGTGTTCACATCCAGTCATTGCTGTTTGTGAGAATGTGTGCACAGTTGTCTCTGTCAGTCCTCTGTGCATGTGTGGGTGCGTGTATAAACATATCCCGGTGAGGAGACGGGACACCTGGGAGAGATGCCAACGACAGAAATGTCTCACCTGTCAATCAAGCGTTCCCCACACTGTCATGCTGAAGAGGAAGAGGAGGAGGAGGAGGAAGAGAAATCTGAAACGCTTCCATCCCCTTAATGAGGAAGGCCTCCGCTGGGGAGTTAAGAGTGTTTAAGGAGTGGAACAGTGATTTGAGAGGGAAAACAAAAGAAGAGAAACAGTGAAAAACAGGCTGTTTCTCTGTTTTTAAGGTTTCTCAGGCAGTGTGTGAAACCTCCCAGCTGAGACTTTATCGTAATTAGCTCTGTCAGATGGCCTGTGCCAGGGGAAGCTATTACCTTAAATAGACTCACCAGTGATACGGATCCTGGTTCTTACAGATGTTTGCATGCCTGTTGAAGATACAGCTGGCTGGCACCGGTGTGGGCACCTTTCCAGTTTTGTGAGTCTGATTACTGATGCAGAATTAAAATAGATAAATTGGGAGTTCTCAGTGAAACCAAGTGTTGAACGTAGAGCCCACAGTGTTGCATACAGTCAACAAACTGCATCAAAATACTTGTACAATACCTCAGAATTATATATATAGAGGACATTAATTGCAGCGTAACAATCAATGAGGTGTTCTGTGAGGATTTAGCTGTAAACAGAATACACTGTGTTGCCAATACAGACCCTTTCGATCTATTAGATTTAAGACCGGCTATACATCTGTTAGTCTTACATGTCATGGATTTCTAGTAACCCCTGTTAACTCCACTAAATTGTATGGGGGAAAAAACTTTTCCACTCAATCAGTTTTATACTTGTTCATTGGACTGACTTGCTTTAGATAATAACATAAGGTGTGGGTGGTTAAGGTGTTGGTGTGGGTGACTGTCAGAACAGGTGTGTTTATACGTATCCAGTCCCAAAAGAAGCATATGTTGTTCCATTCTGTTTTCTGTGGTCTGAACAAGTGCAGTAAAAATAAGATGATTCAGATTTGCCAGCTTTGACTCACAGGATGTGAGAGTCATCCAACTGGCTTTTACAGCTCACAGTGTTTTTTCACCTCACAGAGAACAGTCAAACCACAGTTAAGCTCTTTCCTTTATCTGCAGATTTCAGCCAATTCAAAAACTTATGCATTTCAGCTGTATAAGCCTTGCTGATTCAGTTGACGTAGGTATAGTTTGAAAACATTGGTTTGAAATGTTTGAAATAACTGCAGATTATAGTTAATGTCTCACATCACTACATCTACCTCCAACAAGTGGCAGCCGACAGCTTGTGCACAACTGGTTTTTAAAAGTAAAGACCAGTTGCACACAAGCTGTCGGGCTGCTGCTTGTTGCATCACACTTTAACTCTATGGATAAGGTCTCTGTGGTTCTGAATACAGTTTTATTTGCTGTGCAGTTTGTTACACTCCTTAATGCTGAGTATTTTCAAAACACCATCTGCTAACAGCTCATAGGTTAGGGCTTCTCTTGATCTCTTTTTATATTCATGTGAAGTTGCTCATGAATAAGGAATGCTGAGAGAGTTGTTTATGCAGAGAGACTAAAAATTTGCTGCTTTCTTAATTTGTAGGTACATTCTACACTTACATATTACAGTTATATACAGCTATACACATACTGTACTGTACAGATATGTACAGAAGAAAGTAAGTCTCTTCATTTCCCAGCTAAATGGGATGTTGGTTGTTCATGAATGTCAAGTCCCACTCAAAATCCATTCATCCAGTGATGCACTGTCCTCTAAATAAAACTAAAACCTGCATGTGATTAATAGGAGCAGGACAGGTACAGCTTGATCTTTGATAAATCCTTGATTGGTACAAGGAGATACACTACAATCCAATGTCATTTTCCTCTGGTATCATAACAGGACATCTGTTACTGAGGGGCAGATTATCTACGGGACTCTTAGGTCGCATGTTGACAAGATTATGAGGTACAAGGGTGACAGCTCTGTGGCTAACACCTATAGAAGCAGCTGCCGGGTTGGCTCACAGCTGCTAATAGCTACTGTGTCGCCTGCATGGTGTTAGCATCTGGCGTATGGCTCGGCAGAAGATAGCTACGCTAAATCTTGTGAAGAGAAGCAGGGGAAAGGGTGCAATCATTTCAGAATGAAGAGAGGGAGGAAAGGAGGAGGAGGTTGTGGAGAAAAGGAGGCTAACTGAAGAGAGGATAAAAGGTAGAGTAAGGCAGGTTTCTGGCCACAGTGATATATAATAAAACCCTCTGTTTATAGCGGTGCACATGTGGCTTAATTCTGCCAGAAAGAAGATGAAAATGAGGTGATGGCAGAGGGAGGGAAGGGAGGAGGAACTCTCATTTTATAGCTCGCTACATGGTAGCATGATTAGCCTCTGATTAGAGCTTGCTACATGTGGTTAACATCTGCTGTAGCATGTGGCTGTATAAATATTAGCTGGCAAGCTAAGCTGTTAAGAGGGAACAGGAAAGGAGGAGCAGGTGCTTTTAGATGCCTGTTCTGCATCAGGCGACACACGGTTCCAGTTCTCATCCAGCTTTTGCACAAATCTGATTTATGTGGATTATATTTACACCTTTGAAACGTGCCTGTAGTTTATTCTAATCCTGACAAAACACTCCCAGGCAACATTTACAGTATTCAAAATTTACAATGAACATGTTCGGCTTCTTCCATGAATGTTGTCTTCTATTTCTCTTGTAAATAATTTAAGATTGTTCACCAGATCCACAAGTGTGAGCAGATTTGTCCTCATCATTTTAACATAAATCAGGATTTTAACATGCCCTTAATAAAGTTGTTTTTGTGTCTAAATGTGAAAAATCTTGCTGAGAGGGGTGCCAGTCATTCTAAGGTGCATGGACATACAACATGTCTGTCATTTAATTTGGTGGACTTGTTGACGTGAAGGGTTTGCGTTACACACATACCTTCATGCGCCTTTAGTAATAGCTAGAATAGCTAGTGCACTTTACTTTTGGAAATTGAGGATTTTGGGATTATCTTTCCATGAACACGGGGCAGGATAAACCTAGAAACAAGTTATGTCAGTTAAAAAAAACAAAAGGCAAATGCTGCACTGCACTGAAGTCAACAGAAGCAGTGACTGGTGCCAGTTCTGTGCAGCACACAGATAACACAGGCAGGATGGATTTCTGGCAGTATTTGAAATTTGACTCATTACATCAAATAATAACTTTCTGAATAAAACAGCACAAAAGTAAGAAGCCATGAGCTAAGGTTTCCCAATCCATGCTGACTGCTAAAATCACAAACAGCACTGAGCTCAAATGTGGCTAACACCTATAGGTGTCATCCACTGGCACCCAGGTCTGCTGGGATGACTCATGTCTAGTAGATGCTTTATATAGCAGCATCTTACTGACACCTTACATCTGGTGGTTAATACTGAAAAACACCCCCCTCATATCAGTTTTCACTGTGACCCAGATGTGATGGTTTGATGTGGAGAGAAGAAAAGATCTGACTCCACAGAGTGAGTTCAAATGTAACTTACATTACCATAAAGTCACTGTTCAAAGGGCGATGGCACAAAAGTGATAATATGAATTGATGACAGAGAGGAGGAAGAAATGCTATAGAGGGAAAGGACTTCCCTAACATGACTGATTTCTTGATATCTGTGGACTCCATGTCTCCATGAGTCAATCCAATGGCAAGGAAAAAAAAAAAGAGAAAAAAGTCCCTTCCTCCCATTTGCTTGACAATAGGAATTAATTTCAAATCACGCGTACGTCTCCCTGATGAACGCAAATTGCTTTTCAGGCTGTGCTTTGCCAGAGAGAGCCTTGACAGTGGAAATGAAGCTGACACACAATCTTGTCCTCCATTGTACTTGGGAGTGCAATACACACAAGGTTTTGTCAGTGATTTGTCACAGCTTTTTGTCTCTGAACAATGGGTGACTTTTGCTGTTGTTACTGGTGCTGACCCGAACTTTCTCCTTATAGTTTAGAAGAATTGTGCAGCAGAAGAGACGGGTAAGAGAGGAAGTAGGAGACTAAAGAGTTAGCTAAGGACGTTGAATTTGGACATGAGGAAAATCACATTTTACCTGAATATGTACAGCGAAGTGAAATCACTTTTCATCTTGTTGTTTATTTCTTATTTGTAGAGATTATTCCCTCACCACAGAAGTCTTTGGGTTCATGCTGTCTTTTGACACAGTCAAACTACATTTAGAGTTTGTAAAATCAATTGTAAAGTCAGTTTGTAACCAACACATCGGCAGCTTGCACCAAAATTAATGATCATGTTGACTCTGATGAGATTTCCAGCATTTCAGAGAGCTGTGTGAAAGCCACCAGATATTCGGTGTTAAACGTCAGTAGTGGTTGTCAGGAGGGGAGGGATAAATGTGCCTGAACCTCCTGAAATCTAAGTCTGGCCTTAAAGAGCCTCTGATCAATGAGAAATTCAATAGTGCTTATTTTCATTGGAGACTGTTAATCCATGGTCTGCACACTGTTTCAAAGGGTTTTTTCATCTGACCAACCATAAAATTCTGACCTGGGATTCTTTTAGGTGTAGAAATGGTCCAAACCAAAAGGTTTTATTGCAAAAATGTCACTGTTGGCCTTTAAAAACTCCACAGCAACTGAGCCCATATGTTTATGTTGAATTTCTATGCACACAGAGTGGAAAAGTGGAAAAGAATCACAGATATGACGAATAAACCTGCCTCCCAACTCTCATCTCACCTAGAATGAACAAGCAAATGAAGAAGAAGTCAAGTTGGCAAACACAACTGAGCTGGATGAGAAAGTGAGTGACTGGCTTAAATGCGTCTGCAGTATGTGGTGGAATGAGGTGGAATATTAAACCAACTTGTCTTGGTGATAGGAAGTCTATTGTGAGGGGGAAAAGATTAAATAAACCCAGAAAGGAGAAAAAGTAAAGAGAGTGAAGGGAGAGAGGGGGAGGAGGGAGGAGGGAGAATGAATTCAGAGTACATGCAAATGACAAAATCATGTCCTGTAAGTGAATACATTATGTTTTTCATTTGCTTCTTTGTGTCTCCCCCATCTTTTTTGTCACTGACTTGAACTGTTTAATAAAGCAGAAGTTCTTTGAGAATTTACTGCAAACATCTGAGTTTATCAACTGGAAGGCTGCACAACATTTCACAGTCTGACACAAATGAATCTATAGGCGCTGGTGTGGCCTCTAGAGGATGGAAGAGACAGAAACCTGAAACCTAGATTTCTGTGTATGAGAATGTGGTGTACGACTGATTCATTACTTAAAGAAGGAAAAAAAATGATTGATCGATCAAAAGGTGACCAAAAAAGTAAGAGAAAGCCCCTCTCCTGGACTGAGCTTTAACAAGATGATGTGACCATATCAAGCAGATTTCCAACTTGGCAGAGACATTTCTGTTACTCATGAGCATGCCTTTGCAGCATGACTCAAAAGAAAGACGTGTTTAGTGCCAAAATCAACTCACAAGCCAAAATAAAAATTCAAATTAAATTTCCCACGCAGGTTGAGAGCGGAGGGGGGGGGGGGGGGGAAACCCTACTGAGCGTAAAACAATTCTCACAGCTTGTGGCTTGGATGCAGGAAGAGGGATAGCACATGCTGTACTGTTTGAAGATTAGCTATTATTGTGACTGCCAGTGACTGAGACATGAGGGTAAAAGCATGATGGGCATCGTTTATAGAACATTATCAGAGAAGCCAATGGACCTTTTGTTGTTAATAGACCTTCAATTCAACCAATTCTAAGTAATTATGGACTCTTCTAACTCAGTGTGGGCACAGTGCTGGACTAAAACCAAATTCTTCCCAGTTTGTTTTCCACAGACGAGAGAATCAAGGTACTGGATGTTCTCGATGTCTTTACGTTTTTAATGCCCTGCGCTTTCACTCCTACCATGTTTACTATACCTCGTTTTAAATAGCAGGCCTCTGACCATGGTCCAGATCAAACTGGACCAGTGCAGTGTTAAAACTCCTTTTGGTTGGTTCAGACATCCAGAGCAATTATAGGAAACTGGGGCAGCCTCATCACCCACTGAATAACAACTAAATAACACCCATCATGTCACATTCCCAGTATGAACTCTATATTAAACAATGTCCCTGTAAACACATGCCCACACATGTATTATATTAGCACTTCTAACATCAGACCCTATCTTATCTCAGTAAGTGAGAGGAATCTGGAAATGGTTTAAGAAACTCACTAATTGAAGAATAACTTCCACTGAATGCAGAGGATGACCTGCCACTGTGATGAAAGCACAGGGTCAGCAAAACATGTTTCACACACCTCCAGTGTTCTCTCTATCGCTGAGAACTTTTATGTATTCATCACAAAAGAGAAGCAATCTATCATAGCGTGCAAACGCAATTTTTTCTCCATTACCATCTGTGCACTGCTGCCACAAAGGAGAGGTTTAATGTTGTCTTTTCATTTGAATTAGTATGAAAGTCTACATAATGGTACTCGACTGTTGAAATTGTCTTGGGATGGTCATAACTGTGCAGAGCTGTGACAGAGCTGCTTATTAAAGCTGAAGTGAGGCCAATCAGTGCAGTAAAAACATTACATTTAACAGGTGCTTCTGTGCGTGTGCATCTTTCCGTAACCATAGAAACATTATATGGTGACCTTCTTGTGATATTCAGAGCTATTGATCTTAAAGCTGTTCCACAACTTTACAGAGGTTTGAGGGAACACAGAGCTTTTTAAGCTCCACAACAAAAGGAGAAGGGAATAGCAACTGATAAAAGTGGGCTGTCTCTTTGTATTTCACAGCAATCAATTGGACCATGTGGTTTCCTCCTCTCTGTAATGCACCTTGGTTTCTCAAAGTCCAAGTTGAAAAGAACAGCAGTGGACTTTGCTTTGTCGAGTTCCTCTCTGTATTAAAATGTACACACTTTCCCCACAATGCCATGCAGCTATATTTCCCATCAGTGCTTTGTCCAAGTTGTGTTGCACTTCAGTTCAAACTGGAAACTGGAAGAGTGTGGACAGACATGTCCATACATATATCCATTTTTGTGAGATCTTTTTAGCACAGCATCTTCATCTTTATCTGCATCTCAGACCACTTTTATTCTCCAACCAGCGCCCATAAGGTTGGAGAATGGGTCAAAAAGAGAAAGGAAATACCAGAAACATTTTAGCCATCAGATGGGTTGTACCTTTAAAAGCTCCCAACCCATTATCGTAATGGCGTTTGATTCTGAAAAATGGATGCCCCTGAAGAATTGGCCATTGTGAGGCCACAATTTTATACATACAAGCCCCTTCCTATGCCCTGCCACGTCAAGGCATTTCATCTAATGGCTGAAATGGCACTCCTCCACTCTCCTTTTCAGGGGGACCATTCAGAAAGTGCCAAAAGGCATCTCACTGCAGTCCTGGTGATTGGTCATGTCATGCCATGGCCGTTGGGTGCGTCACTGAGTTGGCTGTCAAGTGCAGAAGTGTGCACACACAAGAATACAAAAGGGTTGTGCCTGCAATGTGTGTGTGTGTGTGTGTGTGTGTGCATATGTATGTTTCTGTTTGCATGTCCAAAAGGTACATTCGTTAAAGGATAAAGAGTCCACAGGATCAGGTTGAAGTATTTTTTGTGTGTTTTTCTTTGTTAGTGGCTCTGCTGCTTTAAATGCAAAGATAACGCACTAACATGATTCCAAAATGTACGAATATGACTAATATCCATCGATGTAAATGAAGCATGAGGCCTGAGAGAGATACAGAGGGAGGAACGTTATGCTGACGTTTTAATGGAAGCCTTACTCTTGGGTTTTCAGGTATGAGACACTGTGAGACGTTTGTTGCCCTGAAGGCAGCGACCAGTAAAATCCTATCAGCTGTAAGAGAAGCTCGCCTGATGCCGAGTGGTAGACCCTCTCTGTTTGAATATTACTGACAGAGATAAAAATAAAAATGCTGCTTCAGTTGTGGAATAAAATGAAAGTAAGACCAAAGCTAAAAACGTTTTCAGCGATTTCTTAGCAACAAGGAACGCCACAACAATGCTCACCTCCAAGCAATGTTTACTGAGCAGATACAAAACGTTATAGTCCTTAGTGATGTATATATGTGACTTCATGTATATATTTAGATTTGGACTAAGTACATTCACCATCATTTAGTTTCTGCTTACTCACAGGTAGAGGATTTATTATGTGTTCCTGGTATAAAACCTCACTATTTACTATAGTTGGAAGCAAGTGAGTGAAAACAGTTGTAAAACAGAAAAAAGAATTCTAAATTATACCTCGCAGATTTGCCTTGACACCAATAATTTCTTCAGAGCAAATCTTCACAGCCGTGCACAGAACCTCAGGGCACTGCAAAGCATTTTGATGTTATTTTACAGGCGCCACTGAACTTGTGCTTGGCTGAGAGAGAGGAATATGTCAACTCCTATCACTTCACAAGTAGCATTGCAGACACTATGAGAGCAACTAACAGATGAAGAATTTCCCTGGGAACTGTCTGAGTCAACATATTTAGATAGATTTTTTTTGGTGCTTTTTATAATGTAAAACATGACACATGATTCTCTGTTTAAACTTGCTTTTTGAACTTTCTTCATCCCAGAGAAGTTTGGTTGAGCACTCATGCAGGCGTCCAACACCAAAAATCCTCTTATTTATATTGTTGCAGAGCTTCCTGATACAGTCACAGCCCTGTATCCTCAATCACTGAGATGATAACCATAAAAGATATTTCTCTGCTTTCAGCCATCCCCAGGTTTGCTGCCAAGAATTATCCTTCCTGCAGCAAGAAGTCACACAGCGTCAGGCTTAAAGGTAACATCAATAAATCATCACCAAATTATTTCAAGACATTAGTCTGATTACCACAAACAACCCAGACTGTTGCTGAGACGTTCGCCTGCCTCAGGTTGGTCAAGGCAGGTTAGTTTTCAAACATTTCACAACTTTGTTCAATCTGCTGCCTTCTGACTGTTCTGCTCAGTGTCCTCTCAGAGTTTGATTAGCTCAGGGGCTGTGATGTGATCTACTCTTCGTCTGCTTTGCTGAAGGAATAGTTTGATATTTTGGGAAATATACTCACTGACTTATTTGCTGAGAATTAGTTGGGAAAATCAACACCACTCAGTTAAATACGAAGCTAAAGGATTGTGTGGAGAGCATGTTAATGACCTTACGGGGTCTGACTCGTAGCATCCTGCCTTCTTCACATATGGTATCCCCCTCCTCCTCTTTGTTTCTACTCTCTTCCTCCCGATCACCTCTTCACCTTCATCTCTTATAATCCTCTCACTTTTCTCTGTCTCTCTCTCTCTCCTCCATCACTTTCAATCCCTCCTGCTCCACTTTCTCTGCTGCCCAAACCTGCTCCGAGTCGCCCTTCAGGTCCATCTTTCTGTCTCTTTCACACACACAGACAGACACACTCTCTCTCCTCCTACCCTCTCTAATCAATAATGGATAGAGCCACACAGTGATAGGGCTCCTCTCCTCCCTTTGACCAGCTCAGATTCTGTGTGAGAGGGCAATATCTATCAAGACTGTTACACTGCCGACCCCTGCTGCTGCTGCAGGTTGATTAGAAGGCCTGGTTCCAGGTGTGTGCACGAGCGCGTGTGTGTGTGTAAATTTGCAAAAGGGCAGGAGGGACAATTTGATAACACCATGTTAGGCCGGGAGCTTTACATTTCTATTCATAACCCCGCTGGGAGACAGCACTCATGCACAATATGCAGCTTCACTCCAGCCCTGCGTTACAAAATCAGAGCGAATGCTACAGTGATTACAGTGAGTTAAATCACTTTGCTTACCACACAGCAGGTGGTGAGGCAGGACTAAGACCTGGGCTAATCCTCATAGCGCTATCTCCGCTCAGAGGGAGGAACAGGATACGATTAGGCACTCCTACTTTTAATTACAGCCGCTCCACTCGGTTCAACACTCAGTCAAAGTCATACACACATTAAAACACAGGTGGCACCGTCCATGTACTGTGAGGATACATGTACTCACAACCAGTGTGGAATCTGACCGAGGAAAAACTGCATCCAGGTCATCACAGACAGAATAAATACATGTTAGCTTGTATCATCACCTCGAGTCGAGTCTGTTGTAGTAGTTGTAATTAAAACAGGCTGTGGAGGAGAATGAAGAAAAAAAAACTCATAACACTAAGAATCATATTTGTGGAAACAATAAGTGTGTATCTGCGTGCACACAGCTGTGTGTGTTTGCAGACTTTACAGTGTTTTGTAATTGTAATTGTCTGCCAGCCCTTTTTAAATCTGGAAATAATCACCAGCCAAAGAGGACACGGTTTTTCAACAGATCTGGACAAGCATCTTTAAAATCATTTTTAAATGTCTTTCCTGGATTTTGTTAAGATCTCTGCCTGCACAGATCCACTTACATTCATTCTCATATTTAGTTTCTTCCTTTCTCTTTTTTTGTACTCTGGATGCTAATGTGTCTTCATGACTGTCTGATTGTCTTCTGGAGCTCAGCTGTCTGTGTGTCAGGGTTGCTGAGCCACCAGCAGCAGGTAGACAAGGTGTTTCCCTCTGGGAGCCAATGTAGTTGGCTTTGTCCTTCTCCTGCTGTGGGGTCCATGACAGCGCTCTACCTAAGGCCATGATTAGCTGATAGCCGGAAGGCAAAGAGTGTGGGATGGAGGGATGTGGAGTAGGCTTTAGGACAGCCAAAATGGAGCAGGAGAAAGAGAAAAAAGAGAGCAGGATGGGAGGATGGAACATGAAGAGGCGTTAAAAAAAGATAGTGAGAGGGAGGTCAGAGCAGAAGGGAAGATAAGGAGGAAAGTAAAGGCTTCAGAGAGAAGAGGGGACAGGGGAAGAATAAAGGAAGACGGCAGAAGAAATAAGAGTGATAAAGGTAGCAGGGATGAGAGAGAAAACAGCAGGGAGATGTGAAAGAAAGTAGAAAGAAAGAACTGAAGGGAGGAAGGAGGAGGAAAGTGGAAAATTGGCAGACATGAGCAGACACGAGAGAAAATAAAGAAATGAGGAGTGAGAGAAAAGGGCAACTGACGGAGGAAGAAATCAATAATTAACCTGTTGAATGTGGTTAGTATCATATAAAACAATGTTTATTTCTAAAGATGTAAGTGACTCGTGTCCTGCCTGTGTGTGGAGGAGCAGGCAGAGGAAGCAGCCGGGCCAAGAATCCGTTTGAAGGGAATTCTTTGATGCAACCCTGCTCATGTTTTTTTTCCTTCTCTGTCTTATCTGCAATCATTCATCACAACCTCTGCCCCAACGGCTGAGCAGCTCCAGCACGGTCTGTTTGTGTGTGTAAGTACAGTGTGAGTGAGTGAGCGTCAGTGTGTAAATGTGTGTGTGCATGCATGACCTGTGACAGGCTGAATGGATATCCACCCCCCCTCAGGGCAGCAAAAATTGGCATGCAGCTCATCTCGTGAGTGTGTGTGAGGAAGACAAAGAGAAACCCACTGAGATGAACACAGCTGTGTTACATGCATGCGCGCCTGCATTGTTGAATCATGCAAGTGGTACGAAGATGGAGCAGAGGAACGAAGGGAAAAAAGTTCTAGGACTGTGAAAAAACCGAAGCTGGGAAGGAGGAGATGGTGGTTGAATGAAAAATGCAGAGAAGTGGAAGAGCGAGAGAAGTGCAATGAATAGAAATAAATGGAAAACGGGGGAGGTACGGTATTAGCGCAAAATTTTAGATAATGGTGTCTGGGTTATGTTAGGTTAAATCGTATTACAAACTTCCATCAAAACCTCATTAATTCAATGTGAGAGCTGCTTCTCTGAGTCAGAGAGGGGCAGTGTGTATATGGCATCTATCCCAGAGCCTCATTTTTATGGCAGCTGTAAGCTTCACACAGGTATATGCATAGAAAAGGCAACAGGGTCTTCAGTGCACAGAATGGGATGTTAATGAAGTAGTTCATATATCATTTTTAGTTAGAAACACTCTCTCCTCTTGTCATGTCGTAAGAGTTCTAATTCACAGACAAACTGGTGACACACACGTCTACATTCATTCTTTTCCTTGTGCAGATTGGAAATAACACAAACCCCTGCTGACAGTGCTAGCAGGTGATGCTGCATGAGAGTTGACAGGTGCTGGCAGTCTCTTTCTGCCATGTAGAGGCATGTACAGTGTGCAGGGAACACATAGTGCGACTCATTTTGCTCAGGTTTCCAGGTTTGCTTTTGAAGGTCAGAAAAAAGAATCCCTCTGATGGAAAAGATTGAGCTTGTCGAGAAGCGAACGCAGTCAGCATGCAGCCTTGTCTCAGTTAAATTATGCTAAAACTTTCATGAACAGCGATGCCTACTGTTTGAAGCATTTAGATAACATGCTGTCATCATGCCATCAGGGCATAGCTATCACACCTTCACTCAGTCAGTGGGTTTGGCCTGTGGCTATGCTAGCGCTAATGATAGCCAGCAAGTAGCTAGCACCCTGGCTGCTGGGAGTTTACAGCACTGACTGTGACCTTTGCTGCAGGTTGTTCATTTCCCATCGTCTCTAAACGGTTATATTTCTAATAATACAGGCACAAAGGGACCAAAGTACTGGAAAAGAAAAAGTTGCTGGTTGTGGTGGTGATGTGTTGAGCTCATGTTTTGCTGGAAGCAGCGAGGTTGATGGCAGATTAATGGTGGGTGAAAATACTGTTACATTGCTGGATGTAGCTTTGCTGAGTAGTGAAGTGCTTGACTGAATAATGAGTAAAGGCCACTGCACAGCCTCAGTATTTAGAAACCACATGCAGTACTCTGTAATGTCTTGAGCTGTACTGTGTACTGATAGTTCCTTCTTTCCCAGTGTCAGACCAGACTCACCTTTCACATGAGGCTGGAAAGCTACACCCACCGAGCAGCTGCTTTAGCATGTCCTGTCATATTGTTTTAGCTGGCAGCAATAAAGCAACGGGTGAAGACTCCTTGAAGTCATCTTGATAGATGTATCACATGCAGACAAGTGAAATCGCCTGGTTTTCTGCATCCGGTGACTCATCCACTTGAATGGCATGCCATGGGGACTCACTGAGCCTTTCAAACAATTGCCTCTCAACATCCTCTGCAATTTCATCTATTCTCCTCAACTGTGTTAGCAGAGAGGGCAACATGCCCAGCCTTGTTAGCTGCCATTTGCACAAAATGTTTCAAGCATTCATCCTTTGCTGATGGAAGAATTAACTTCTCCCTGATGTTCGAAGGCCGCTTTTATTTTGGCAAATCAACTGGCCAACAAACACAGGGCCGAACGCAGCATCATTAGGTGATTGGTTTGTCTTTAAGAAAAGGCTGACAGAGAGTAGAGGAAGAGCATGAGCAGGATTATGAAAAGATAGAAAAAGACAGGATGTTTTAACTTTACGTAGAAGACACATGTTACCAGATGTACGTCTAAAACAACATCTACGTTTAACCAACATTCAGGCCTGAGTGTGCTGCTCTCTTCTACGATCCTGGTGTCATTTTCCACTAACACGTAACATGCTGCACATGGAGGTGGTATGAGGGTCAGCAGACTGTGGTGGCCCTCAGCTCCTGACGTGCTGTCGCCTGAAATCTCATCTCCCCAGAAAAAGGCAGGCTAAACACAATCTTCTAACGAGGGAATAATACAGACTCCCACTGTAAATGTCTTGTTCATGCAGATTGTTTGAACACACCCACTTTCATGTTGCTTTTCCTTATGTTTGCTGCTAATTCTATTTAATCAGTCTCTACAAATGATGATTATCAATTGATAATTAAATGCAAATAATGCACTCTGAATGTCCCAATAAATAATGTGAGTCACTAATGAATTGTGAAATATCAGCACAAACTGCAAAAAGTGGCTAATGAGCCGACCTCGAACGCTTGCTGAGCTCAGCAGCAAGCGTTCAAATGCAATCAGTTGTTCTCTGTGTGTGTGTGTGTGTGTGTGCCTATACATATTTCTGACAGATGTATGCCAGTGCATGGTTACATGTGCCTCTGTTGTGTGTTTGTGTGCATGAACGTTTATGACTGCCTCAAGTGCTAATGGCTAATTTCCTATTTTCACAGTTACAAGATATTTTACAGACACGACCGTAATTGTTCAATTGGTGGCAATTAAAAATGATAACTGCAGTGAAGCACTGACAGCGTACAGTGACGCCAACAGAGGAATGTTCATGGACAATGAAATCGTAGCTATAGAGCCTGGAACGTATGCTCGAGCAGTGAAGACACGTTGCATTATAAAGAAAAGACGAGTCTGACAAATCACAGTAATTAGTTCTCATGGCAGTGGAAGTCAAGCAGGCATCTGTTGCAGAAAGCCCTGCACAGATTCTGGCATTTATAGAAAATGAACTGACTTGAGTTGAATGTTGTCAGTGTATCTGACCTCAGGCCACTGACACATGAAGAATATTTCACTGTAATTTACACATCATAATTACACAGTCGTGATTGTTCTGGATAAACAGATCATGCTTAAATTTAAATAATTACACCACAGAGACGTGAATGATGTAGATGATAGATACATATCGTTCCTAATTTATTAAGACCACATGAAATAGCAGCCAGTATTTTACTTTAACCTAAATAACTCTGTGTTGGCTTGAACCTGTGCCCAGGTCACCCTGTGTGTGCAGTGACAGTATTACTGCAGATCCACCAGTGTGACAAGAGGGAAAACCTTGGTCCATTCAAACGACCTTTTGGAAATACCATTGGAGAGAGCAGCTAATGGCTTCAGATGCAGGGTAACAGTGACCGTAATGTTGATGATAGCATACCACTTCACTTTAGAGACAGTGAAACAGTAAATGTGGAAATGATAACAGAGGCTTTGCGAGTCGTAATGGATCTGACTCTGATATAAACCCCGGCTGGAGATAAACTCACTAACATAGACGAGCTACTGGAGTTAACCCTTAACAAAACTGACCAGCCTGTTATTATCATGGATATTGGTTGGTGTGTGTCGCAGTCTGTTATCATCAACAGTACATTCACTGTTTGCTACGACCTTGAAAGGAGGTTTTTATCAGAGCAGTCTTTACACTCTGCACTCATCCATTCTACCTTTCAACAACCACCACTGAACTGTCCAGTACCAGTGTCTTCAGTCTCCAGAGGAGAAACAAAGACCTCACCTCCTGTGAATTCTTTATGTTCTTCAGTTAAATGATGAACATCTCATTAACATTTAGACATCACAGATCACAGATATTTTGTGAAGGAGCATCGAGAACAATCGCAGCAGTCCAACCCTCCAAAATGATTCCACATCAGCAAACACGTCCCTACACCTATACCTGCCGTGTGACTGTGTCTGGCTGTGCTGTGCATTTTCAGAATATTTCAACATGCAGGAGACTGTGTGCAGCAGCAGTCCTCCAATTAAATTTAACTCTGGCAAGGTTTGTAAATATAAAACAGAAGCGCTCGGTTTGTGGAGGAGAATATGAAAACATTTGAGGAAAATCAGCGCGGGACAACAGGTCTTACCTCATACAAACCAGGATTTCTATTTCTTTAAATTCCTTCAGCACAGTGGGAAATCAGTGCACCTGGTATCTGACACACACATCTCTGTGCCTTGCTGCTTGTTAAATTTCTGAAGTACGCACTCACAGCAGACACACTTGCAAATGGGATTTGTATTTGTGTTGTCGGAGGAGTGGCGGGACAACTTGAGGCTGGGTGTTTATTGTCTTGTAAAAGGGAAAAGCAGGAGAAACGTGGCTGTTTTCTAAATCTGTAATAGGGAGACTGGGTTGTAAAGTAGTGCGACGAGCTTGCATGGTGTGAACCTCTCACTTCAGTGCTCTGCACAGACATGAATGTGCAAACAGAAAATGAAGCATGAATGCACATGACTGAACATAACAGAGGGGTCTATTGGTGGGTTGGGACTAGTTTGAACTTCTCACTGGTCAAAGGTTTAGTGGGAGAATGGATAGTTTTACAAAGGACAGGTCCACACACACACACACACACACACTCACACTCACATCTACCTCTGCATCAGCTCTACTACTATGACCTGCAGGCAGCCCTGATGGCCAATTTCCAATGTAAATTAGCTGTCTCCACGCTGAACATGTCTGAAATGCCATTACTCATGCAGATATTGTGAAATCAGCCATTAGCGGCAGAAACCTCATGAAAGGTTGTTGGGGTCTAGACTGGAATACTAATTATGGAAGAGCTTCACTGCCGAAGCAAAGGGCAGGGACTTCAGAAGCCAGTGGTGACCAACTAGCAATTATAATAAACATCTTAAATCCATTCACTGTGTTAAACTCTGTGTGTGCTGTACAATGAGGATTTAAATCCACCTGTGTATGTATTTTCAAGGCCGTCGCTGCAGAAAAGAAAATATTCAGCACCGTGTGTTTGGTTTGATTCACTATGAAAGTAACAGAAAACAGAGAAAACGGCGCAGGCAGACTGAAGACCACTTTTAAAGAGTTGCCAAGCTAACAGCAGTGTCATTTGGCTTGTGAGTGTAAGGAATCTGGGACACACAGAGAGGCTGTATAGTCTGCTATTATAACTGAGCACTGGGGAGCCTGTACAATGTAACATCTTCCTGGACTTAAATTACTAATTTGACACTGAACATTGCAATGGTGTGTATGAATAAGTAACTGCAGTATTATATATAGTAATATAAAAAGGATGTTCTCATATTTTGTTGTCAAACACACAAAATGTTCAGTTGGGTTCATGTGAGAGTTAATATATAACAAGGTGAAAATACTGTTATACTGTCATATAATTCATATCGGTGTATTATTATTACTGATGCAATAATGTATACGCAGCATTCTGGAGCTGATCCACATGGACTTTATATTCAGTTTAGTCAGTTAAATTACAAGCTAATCATATCTTTTTATCTAAAAACCAGTAACTAGTTTTCAGATTAGTTGAGGTTTAGTTTTTTAGTACCTGATCAACATCTGTTGCAAACTGGTTCCTGGTTTTAATGTTGTGGCTGATCGCTGTGGGTAATAAGTGCTTCATCAGTGTGCATGTGCTCTTGATAGTGGAAGTTGAGGCCTGGGATTATAGGATGTAATGGACTGGCCTGCTGCTGCAGAGAGAGTCTGGCTATGCTAAATATGTCCACTCATCTCCAGTGTCACCAGGAGCCGCGGGCTCACACCATGACGTTAATAGTTTGACAGGCCTCACTGCTTGTCTCGCATTCTCTCCCTCCATCTGCTCCTCTTGTTCTACTTCCCTCTGGCTCTTCCCCTGTTTCCTTCTTTCACTTTGTGTCTCTTTCTCTCTCTCGTCGTCTTTTTGTGCCTTCAGACTAATGCAGGTCACAGCCATGATGCAACCTGTGTGGAAAGAAGTTTTTAAAAGTTTGGTGTTACCTATCAAGAAATGTAGTTCAGATGTCCCTCTCTCTGAGCTCCCATTCGAAACCCAATGATTGATCATAGGTGGTTTGAAACGTAGCTTCACTGGTAAACTGAGCTTTAGAAAATCACTCTACTCATAATGGTACATGCACTACATGACGGGGGACTGAAAGTAAACACTGCTTTGTCTGAGGGTTAACAAAAAAGGTTGAGAACCACTGTTTCATGCAGTATTGCTGAGGCATGGTTTGGCTTAATGCACGTGAACTAAAACTTAGTGCTTCTGTATGTTTCCACTACTGATTGACAGCAGCGAACTTCTACAACAAATACAGAGAGACGTTATTATTATATTACATCCAGAGCTGCTGGGAAATCACACACCATCCATAACGTAAGCGTGCTGCATATATCACCAAATACTTTAGTCAACACACAGTTGCTGGTTTTAATTGTTGGCTTTTTGAATTGGAGTGTTAATTTTCTGAAGGTTTTTAACTAAGAAGGATAAATATTGTAATCTTGGCAAATTAAATCTCAGTGATTTTCACTGCCTGTGATTATGATTTTGCAAATGCAAGAGTTGTGAGACAAATATGAAAACGAGTTTCCGTTGCTGTAATATTTGTATATCGCCGTGGATCACTCCTGGTGGAGTTGTGACTGTTACGATTCAACCTGGGCTGAACGGACACAAGGCTTGGGCCGTCATTCAACACCAAACGGGGTCATATCTCTGCCTCTTATTTGGTCTACGTCTCTGCCAATGAAAATTTGCTGCTTTTGCACCAAGAAATGTGCTTGGCTGCGAGTCAGGGTCCTCGCTGGCTGCTGATTTATGCTGTGGAGAAGTGTGTTTCCTGAGAAGCTCTGATTCCTCTGGATGAGCTATGATCACACACTTGTACACGTACATCACATAATGGTCAGAGAAGTGAGCTGAGCGACAAGTCAAGAGAAAGTCTGTTCCCCTGGAATGAGCAATGATCAAGAGGTCTACAAACACACTCACATGCACACACATTCACACCGTGAGCTGTATGATGAGTTATAATGATGAGCGAGGGTGTGACGGATTGAGCCTTCATTCCAAGTTTGTCCACGGTGTGAATAATGGCTCTGGAAGTTGTCCAAGCTTCCTGTTTCTCACTCTCCCTCCCTCTGCTGTTTTCAATCTGTCCTCTTCCCAATCCCATGTTTTAATGCTGTGTTTGCATATTTCTGTCAATTTTGTCAAAAAGAGAGAGGTTTACTTAAATAAATGAAAATGGAGAGAAGATAATCACTAATGTGAAGTGATTAGAAAAAAAATGAAAGGACTAAGAAGCATTGTGATGGTAGGATTCAGTCAAAAATCGTGCTTTGGAATCCTGTAGCAGCTGAAAGAAATGTCAGTGCACACTTACTGACTAAATTAAGAAAAACTATTTAAATTATTATCAGTTCATAATAACATTACCAGTGGTTTGAGTTGAAATTTATTTTTATTCAGTAAAACAAATTATCTGGAAGTACATTTACTCAGAAACTGGATTTTAACTTTACACCAAACACAGTATCACGTTACATACACACCTTAAAGATTAAATTATGAATGTGAACAATCATGTAATTTTGGAGCTATATCCAACACCCAAAGGCACTGGGTTAAAGTTATGCATGTAAATAGAAAAGCAGATATTTACATTATCTCAGAGGCCGAAGAGGAATTTTATAAAAACAGATGTACAGACTTTCTTTTTTCTTTCTTTCTGATTGGGGATTAATATGATTGACCTCATTCAATAACTTTAAGTTCAATAATCTTCATAATTGTCTGATTATTTTGTAAATTGAATTCTGTTAAGAATCAGAGGAGTAAAAGACGATCTGAAGGATTCTGTTGCTGGGTTTCATCTCCATGATCAGGCATCAACCTCACATTAAAATCTAATTCACCAAAAAGCTTTATAACTATAGATTATTAATCCATTAATAAAATCTCCTCCTCACAAAGGAAAGGGTGCTGGTGCCAACAGTCTTCCTCCCTCCAGGTGAAGTCTGTCTTGTTGATGACACCGCAGTGGTCAGACAGATGCCGCTCAGGCTCAGGCTGTCTGCCATTCTCCCAGTTGTTGTAGGTCACTGTGCTGTTGCTCCAAATCCAGAACCCAAAGACCCGACTCTGCCTCACACCGATCCAGAATGGACCACTGACATTAGCTGTGTGATTTAACCACTGTGCGACAGCCTCCTGATCTTCTTTATTCATAATCCGCAGCATACCTGAGTGATTTTTCTCACAGTAGTCATAGGCCTTTTCCCAAGTTCGACTTTCATTGATGGCTTTGATTCTTACATAGCCTGAAAACCAGTTGATAGTGAATCAGTAAGTGGCTGATGTGAAACATTACACTTGTGTTTTATTTATACAGAGTACATTCAGCTCACAGTGTCCCAGAGAAATCAGCATGGCTACTGTCAGTGACTGTGGAGTTTGATAAATCACTACAGTAAACTCTCTGTCTTAAGGGAAGACTCGTTAAAATAAACAAATCAGAAAACTATCTGGTATTTTCATGTTTCATTTCTGTATGATAAGGATAACACAGTTTCACAGATAATGCAGCAGAATGTGAACCTGATTATTACTTACCTTTGGAGCAAAGTGTGTGTGATCGTTCATCACATGCACGTTCAATCATTGAAGATCCTGAGTGGCTCAGAATCGCGCACTCAGATGATTCCTTGAGGTCTTTACCCCATGTTCTGAATGTTGAGCAGCTGTTGTCCGCCCACTTCCATTCATCATACATGAGTCCAATCCAGAAGGTGTCGTTCTTTCCTTTGTCGATCACTTGTTGGTGTTGTGTTTCATTAGAGATGGTGACTAAGTCAGTGTAGTGTCTTCTGCAGTACTGCAGTGCCTCACACCAGTTCCTGTTCTCATTCTCAATCAGAGTGAAAACATCATCTGCAAAACAAGAATATGACTTTTATTTTGTTGGAGGTTTTTCACAATAAAGGCTATACCTGTAGACCTGTATTAGACCTATAGCTGAGGGAGGAAACCTCAACATCCAAGACATCTACAGTATATACTTATTTTCAACGTTTAGTTATTTTGATATAAACTTGACAAAAACAAAAGTAAAAATTCACATAAAGTAAAAGCATTATTTTTGATTATTGTTTAATGATGTAATTTCAGTGGCATCCATCAGTTTTTGTTATGAAAGAGAAAAAGAGAACCTTTGCTTTCTCTCTGATCTGCCTGCTCTTCCCTTTTTATGTTTTTTGATATATTTTGTTTAATTAATGTGAGACTGTGACATGAAAACAAAATCAAATGCTGTATGCTGAAACTTACCCTTGTAGCACATGAAACTGAGTTGGTCTGAACAGTTAAAATCTGCCCATGTCTTATTTTCAATGGCTCCACATCTTTGCGTCCCATTTGCTAGGTTCACATTTGAATGATTGCATTTGAATGGTTCACCATTTGACCAGGTGGCAACACGGTGTGGTTGTTTATGTTTATGCAGACCAAACCAGGCTGTCTTGTCATGACCAATATCAGTCAGAAAATTTATTACAAAAGTAAAGTCCTCTTCATCATACAGAGTCACAAGAGATGCAGATGGATCCATTTTACATTCTTGTAATGAGTCACTCCAGTTTTTTCCGGGTGTTCCAGTAAAGTTGAAGATGCGGAGTCGATTTGTTGAAAATGTAAAGTGAACAAATCCTGTAAAAATGAAAGATTTGTTTTATTCTTCACATTTACAGCTTATAGAAACAACAATATCATGAACCACTGACATCAAGTGTTCCAGGTTAAAACACAATAAAAACTACAAAACCTCATTCTGCTTCACCTGTCCCCACCTCTCTGACACATAACTCATTACTACAGTTGTTGCCTGATGTCCTAACAGGAACAGTGGAGGCAGCGAAGTCATCAGTCTTATTTAAAGCCAGCTTTAACAAAAGATACTGATATTTTCCCAACCCTGTCACACTGCTGTGCATTTACTGAGAGCACAAAACACCCACTGAATTTCAGAGGCCCTTACCTGAACACAGCATGAACCACACAAGGCTCATCCTCAGAGTTATGGTGAGGTTCGTATGGTGAGAGGACTACAGGAGAAGAAAACAAATAAATAAGTGGTTAGAGTCCTGTACAGTTAACATTTAGCAACTTCATTTAGCCAGTCCTGTGATCAATAAGGAAAGTGTCTCACCTGCTGAGGTCAGTGGCAGAGCGCTGTCCGTTTGGTGAATTTGTTTCGGGGTGAAGAAGTGTCAGGTTTTATATCCTCTCTCAGGGAGATGTGAGCTGTCAAAAGACACCGGGTCTCTTTGTATGTGTGTATATAGTAAAAGCAGAGGTGGCAAAGGGTTGATGATTAACTAAAGGTAGGTGAGTACAGGGCAGCTGGATGACAGTCTGAAGATTCATAAACACACTGACAGCAAATATAAAACACCAACATACTTATCAAATTATTCTGTGGCTTTTACACACAGAAAGTACATCTGTGGACTCAGTAACACACGTCAGAAAATTCAAAAATACAATACTGCTAGGTCATTGTTACTGTTATTAATGCAATTACTTTAAGTATTGTAAATATAAAAGAAATATAAAATAGAATATTTAAGCTGTGTGTGCTGTGCAGAGCAGCAGAGCACAGTGTTACATACAAACTCTCGTAGCTCGTAGGTCAAAGTGTGCACCAAGAATCACATTGTAATGAAAACTAATCCTGTTTCTCGGCTGCTGTCACATCAGGACCTGAGCCTCTTTGCCCTCTTTGAATGCTTTATAGACTACCTGCAAGTTGACTCAGGGTTTAGAGAAGTGAGACGTCAGAGTGTAGCTGACAAAGTCCGCTGAGTGTGGATTAATTGGGGAATTTGGTGACATTTTCAGTCGCTGTGCTTCTGAATGAGTGTACGCTGGAATTTTAGCGTGCAGGATATAGAGAGCAGCATAAACCTCTAACTTATTTGATAAAAACCATCTCTATTAGACCATCAGCTGTGATTATATTAAATGAATCCATACATAGGAACACAGTATGGGATAGGGCCAAATTTCGTAACACATTTCTAAATGTAGAATATTGTAGGATGTACAGCAGCTGGTAAAATGTGTAATAGCCTTTCCTCCTGTCGTTTTCTCTTATGACTCTTATCAAACTAAGTCATATGTCAGCAGGTGTTGTTAGTGGAGACACATTTGTTTAGTATTCAAATCATGACGCCTGGAGTGGAGGCACCAGACACACACTGCAGGTGAATGTGAATAGCTCTGTGTATGAGGAGATGATATGTAAATTCAACAAAGTTTGTTTTTGGTTAATATTTACCTTTGGCCTTGCTGAGGGATTTTAAAGGTCATGGTAATCATGTCTCTATTTGAGATCTGAGAATTGATTTTTAGATATTATTTCATGTCTTTACTGATCTTACACCCTCTCACTGTATGGACCTGTGGTCTACCAGCTGTACAGCTTAACGAGTTCAAGTTCTGTTTTATATGATGCAAAGCTGAAGATGCATGTAATATATCTGTGATGCACCTGCACCCCCCTTATTCATCCCTACAGTCAGTTTGAGAATGAAAATGTGACAGTATGATAGTTTGTAGTCTAACTGTAAAGTACCATTCATTCAGAGACAGAATCACAGAGTTAACTTCTTCATCACTTCATGTCCTATGACCTAAATGTCACATTAATTTTATAAAATGCATGATGAGCACAGGCACACAAACACATGATAAAAACACACTGAGTATGAATTACAGTATAATATCATTCACTTCTTTGCTCTCGACTGGGAAAATAAAAATTAATTTAAACTAACTTTGCAGCATACAGTGTCTCTACTCAGCACGTCACATGCGTGATCAGGGATCAGGAACTGAGTTAGACTTGAACTGCACACAGTCCCACATTTGAATACATGCAAATCCGCCCGGCTCTCTCTGGTTTATAGCAAACCATGGCACTGTAAATATTTGGGCTGTTCACAAATGGTTGCAAAGGAGAACAATAGATAAATAAAAATATATATGTGTCTATATCCAAGCTGGTATCAAAGAGTAAACACTTTTTACATATTTGAAATGTTCCAGGAACAGGCAGCGGTGGTTTAAAGGTCACAGGTATGATTATGGAAAATAAGTCAAACAGTTTTTTAAGCTTAAAAAAACATGATGGTGAATTTTTAAACAGCTGCTTTTCAGTAAAGTCCACACCAAGCACACTGCTCATCTATCACCATATTCCCGTCATGTTTGTCTGTGTATGAAACTGCTCCTCTGTGCTCTGGACCCTGACAACAGCACAGAAGCAGTCTGCAGCTCTTCCCCTCTGTTTGCTTTACACCATCACTACTGTGCATCAGGCCACAGGGACCAGACATATTCCTCCATGTGTATGTGGCTGACACAGCATCCAGCATCATGATGGAAAGAGCACGTTACCTGAAGTCACATCAGTGCAATATAAGCTCTGTGATCAGTAAATTATCTTCAGAAGACAGCCCTCCTTAAATGACTCCAGCCCCATCCACTCACACTTGATATCTTGGCACTCAGTGTGTGTCCTGGTTTTATTATGCCTTAAATATTGAACAGACTTTTGTGTGTGGATAGTTATGATTTCAGCAAGGGACAAAAAAATTCAATGCAAAAGAGCATTCAGTGCATAAATGTCATAAGTAGTGTGACTGTGTTATTTAGAACAATAAGAATCAGTTTAGTCAAAGTCACAAATGAGAGATATTCAGTGGAGATGAAACAGAACGACAAGAAACTCAAACCCAACGAGGAGCAAGAAACAAGAACCGCAAATCAGTCTCAAATACTCAAAACATACAACCTAAACTATCTGCATGAAACACCGACAGGAAGCTCAATGATCTCTATCTATCTGTATCTCTAAACTATTCAACAACTATCCATCCATCCATTATCTATACCTGTTCCCCAAGTCACACACTGCATCGCTCAAAGGAATCATATGGAAGTAGCATGGCAGGGTGCAAGCATCACTTTAGTGAGTCAGGCTTGTGTGTGCAGCATCAATACTCATTCACATATACACTCCCGTAGGTGTGAGGCCACAGTGACCCTGGGTACTGATGCAGCAGCTGACACATGTCAACTGGACTCAGCAGCAGGTGAAGCCATTTTACCCCCAGACATTTAACCAGGACTGTGCCTTTGCTTTTAAGCTGTGTGTGTGTGTGTGTGTGTGTGTGTGTGTGTGTGTGTTTGCTGACTGTCACCCAGTCTCTTCCAGCACCAGAACAGGAGGCACTGGAAGTTGTTTCTGCTCACTTTCATTTGAATGTGGAGGTCAGACGCTCAGTGATTGATCCTCTGTGAGACAGGTTCAGGTGTGTGTGATGTGACTCGGGGGGGTTAAATTAATAACTTAAAGTTAAGAGTAAAACAAGTGAAAATGTAAAGTTTTCTGTGCATTAGCTGTTAGCTGCTTCTGGCATCTGAGTGTAATGTGCCAGCACGTTGTAATTATCAGTTGCGGCTGCAGAGGTCGTTGTCACCACTGCTCAACCAAAGTTACATAGCAAACTTCAACAGCGAACTTAAAGCAGCTGTTTAAGTCTTGCTATCATTACATAGCCAACGTTAGCATTAGCAGCTGTTCACTCAGCAGTCTAGAAGAAATGTTACAACTTCAACGTCAAACGTATGTTATGCATTGTAAACACAACAATGGCTGAAGCTCTGGGCAAGTGGCAGAATAAAACTTCCAAGTAGCTCTAAGGAAACAGTAAACACTTTATTGTCTTCAGTCTAAATCATTCTTAATAAATAATATTGAATGTTTCCAGACTCACGTCTGGAGTCGTGGACTAGGTGTGGGACCCCTTCAGACTTCAGACTCCTCAGTTTAGAGTCTCTGAAGCATAACAGCTGAAGCTCTGTCTGTTTCACTGCCCTGTTATTTCGCTATTTCTCGCACTTCCTTGACCACAAGTTGTCAGGCAGTAACTCCGTCTCTATGGAAACAGTGCACTTTTAACCAGGCAGGAAAAGTGTTTAGGAGGAGGAGAACAAAGGAATGAAGAGGAGGGGGAGATGGCTTGCAGCTTATTCATGCTTCATGCAAAAAATGACATAGTTGTGGGAAAAACTGCAGACTGGCCTATCATTTCTTACATTTTCCTGTATCCTTGAACGCACCATCAGGAGAAGCTTCGTCACCTGCATCAGGCAATGAAAAAGTTCCCTTGACAGTGAAATAAAGGTCTGCAGTAATGATCTATAGGAGGTCTTCAGCAGATGAAAAGAATGAAATCCAGGGAAGATAAAAACAGACCTGGTTTTATTATATAATTATAATATAATGACACATTGTCAGATCTGCCTTGGCTCCTTTTGTGGAGGAAATTGAATGATCACAACAAATTGGGAGTAAGATGTACCCCTCGAGGATGCCTGTTTGTCGACTTACTCCCACAGCCCTTGAAGGCTTGATCTCGCTAAAGTTCCCCTGAGTTTCCAGAGTAACAAAAAGACACTTAAGGTGGGATTTCCCTAAGGAGACGTGCCAAGGGGAAGTCACAGAGCGTCAATGACAACAAGTGTCAGAGATGAGAGGCAACCTGGGCCAGAGGTAAGGTAAGGGAACTCATTCAGCTTTTCCACGGCACAGTTCAGAATCATTCTTTGCATTTTTATTGAGCTTATTGTTTCCTGTGAGGCAAATACCTTTACTGTGATGTGCTGCATTGTATCTAAAGGAAATCAATGATACCTATTGCTTCCACAGTCATATAAATGCAGATGTATCTATTGCATTTTGTCAAAGCGAGCAAGGGAAAGATACAGGAGTCTTCTTGCTTCCAAACTGAGATCCTTCCCAGCAAATCACAGCGCTGAGAGAGACGGAACCTTTTGTTATAATGACGGGATTTTGCAGAGATAAATAATATAGTCGGTCTAAAATGTGGTTCGCCTCCACCATTACTTTTAAAGCCAATGATAAAGTGATGGCAGTGATAAAAAGAAACGCAGATGTGTTCATTTTACAGTTCATTCGAGCCAGTGATATATTTCCACCTTTAGTGGGTCCAGGCCAGGCTTTAAATGGGAGAAAATAATATTGATTTTACACTGTTTTTGAAACAGTAGAACCATTATCTGCACAATATTTTCAGCCCTTTGAAGGCACATTTTGATTTAAGTGAAAACCTGCTTTCAAAATAATTACTGCTGAGTACAACACATCATGAGTCAGTGATAAAGTCCCGACTCATTTAACAGTAGTATGTTTTATGAATCCTTCTTAAAACCTACAATGATGAACTTTAAAAGTCGTCTTTATATTTTGCGAGCTGCTGGTTGAGAACTGGGCGTCTGATGAGGTGTGATTTCTGAGCGCTGTCCAATCAGACGAGCCTGCACCTCGTTCAGTAACTGCTGTCAAACCAGCAAACAGCATGTATGACTAACGCAGAGCTGCCCTCAACTCAGTGCTCTCAAGAAATATTTCTCAACTAAGACAGTGTGTCAGTGGAAAAGAAGTGAAAGCTTTAGTTCTACAGATGAACAGATTAAAATCCGATGACACACTGACGTCTTGTTTTCTGGTTTATTTTGTTGCCTTTTGGTTTGTTGCTGTTTTTTTGCTCATGGTTTATTCCACTTCTGGTCTTCGTTTTGTCTAAAAATGTCATTGTCTTATTTTCTTATTTTTGATGCAGACTTACGTGTTCATTTACTTGTCTATTTATTTTTAAGGGTTTTTCCTTATTGTTTTGGCATTTTAACAGTATTTTGTGTGTATGACGGGCGACAAGTCTTGAGACTGAGGCCACTGGTGAATCCAGGGTGGGAGTTCCTTTGTGCTGCAGTAATAACAGTTAGCGGTCCCTCGGGTGTCATCTATCTGATTCATCACCGGTGCACAGTCTAACAAATTAGCTCACATCCAACCTGAACCTGCTGTGGCTCAGCTCTCTCCTCTGTCCCTTTATCTTCTCACCCTCAGCCTGTTTTGTTTTTTCATCCTGTAATTCTTCCCTCGATCGTGTTCAGCCGCCGACCACTTCTCCAGCTCTCAGTCATTTCATCTCTAACTTTCTCAGCAGAACTTCTCACTCGTTTTTTCTCTCTCCATCTTTTCTTCACCCTGTCTCCTTTAAGTCTCTCACTGACATTTTCTGTCATTTCATTTCTGTTTTCCTTTATCACTGTATATATCTGACTCTGTCTTTCTTTTTCTTTCTTCTTGTTTCCTTTTCTTTTGACCTGTCTTCCCTCTGACTTTTTGTCTCCTGTGTATATTTTCTCTTCTTTTTTTTCTAGAATGTCATTTATGACTTTGCCTCATCTCTTCTGCTTGCCTCTTTTATTTCCTTTTTTATTTCTTATGCATGGAAGCAGACTGAACATGAAGATCAGGTAAAGTGTGAAAAAAAACTATGGGTAAGGTTTATTAATATGAAAGCACAGGGGAAAATTTTCTCTTATTTGTTTGCTCAAATATTTTCTTAATCAGTAAGTTTGCAACTTTACTGATTTACAAAAGCAGCTTATTATCTTCAGCTCCAAACTGCCTTCCAGGCAAATTCTGCCAGTGAGAGAGCTCAGTGTTGGGAAGTTAAAAAAAGAAATGGTAATCGCTGACTCCAAACTACTCACTGGTTAATCACAGACATACATCTTTGTGGTAGTGATGTGAAGCAGTGATGAGTCGGCCACAGGATCCAGTTTTGTTCAAACCTACAGGGTGAGAGCCGTGTGTTGTGGTGTGCCACCCAGTACTGTACGGGGTTTGGCTCATGAGAAGCCACTTCATTGTTGGCCTGTCATAACTCACACTCAAAAAGAATCAGACTGTTCCTGACTGACAGAACAGGAGAGAAACAGCCAGTCAGTTTTATTATTCTGAAGCTGAAGCTCAGCTTTGACCTGCTCTGACTGAAGAAGAGAACATTTTCACTGCATTCTTTCTCTCTGCTTCATTGTTTCTTCTATGCTCTTTGTTTTCTCTCCGTACCTTTCTTCTGCTTCTCCTTATATATATATATATATATAAATATATATATATATATATATATATTCCATTTGTGCTCAGACTCCCTCCATTCCTTTGTTGGTTCTCCCCTCCTCGGTCTTTCAAAGCTCTAACTTTCTTTGACACAAATTCCTGCTGAGGGGGTTGGTCTGGCAAAATTAAATGAGATTTGATTTTTAACTTTAATTGATTTACCCTTGCTGAGATGGTCACAGTGAATGGTCGTGCTGAATAACTTGCGTATCGAACACAAATTCTCTCTGGCTGTGAAATCGATGGCAGAGGACTTATTGGAGTAAGTGTTTGCATCAGCACTAAATGGATGATGTTTTTCTTTTCTTTGTGTTACTCGCTTACACTCGGTTCTTTTCTGGTGCATTTTCAATCTGCCACCATACCAGGCTGACTGTCTGTCTTTCTATCTGCTCCCTGGTTCCATTTAACCTCTCTTCCTCTTTTGGTCCATATCTCTGGTTTTTAAAGCAGGGTTAGAGAAGATCAACATTCCTGGTGTTGCTGCTGCTATATCTATGTTTAGGGCCTGATTATGCTGCAGTCAGAGCAATAATTCCCACCTGCATCGGTAAGGTCAGGATCTACACTGAATGCTTTGGTAATCCTCTCTCAGAATGAATCACTCACTCTCTATCTCTGTCTTCCTGACTCTTCACGAGTGCAACTTTATCACTCTTTATTATCACCATCTTTCCACCTGCTGCTGTGTCTTCTCTCCCTGTCTGCTTCCATGCCTTGCTATTCATAAAGCACCAGTGATCCAGGAACAATGCATCAGAGGCGTTGTTGTTCTGGATGTTGAACAGTAGCACGGCGCCTGCTCTGCCAGTCTGGGCTGTGTTTCCTCCTGCACAGCTGACTGGCTCAGATCTGCACCGGTCGGTCTCAGCTAATTTTGCATGATGTAAATTTCTGAGCTGTTGCTGAAACTCAGTCGCACTTTGACTTGTATCTGACTTTTCTAACGGAGCAGCTCCCTTCCTCTCACTGTAGTCAGAAGACCTGTCTTCCTCTCCTGACCCCGTCTTTCTCTGTTGGTGTCTCCTCCCTCCCTCTCTATATACGTCTCCTTCTACCTTTGTTAGTGTGTGAGAGATGATGTGTGGCTGCAGTCACAGCAGGCAGCTGTTTTCAGGGGAAAAGCTCTAATAAATCCACTGTACACTGCCCAGCACCAAACAACAGACTGAAAACATTAGCAACGAGCTACAGAACACAACAGACCATAACAGAGCCAACAGGGGGATAAATATTGGGGTTGTCGGGTGGCCAGAGACAGGACTCCCAATGAATGTTAATGTTGATCAGTGTCTGCTGGATGTAAAACTGGCAGCAGGTTCATTATATCAACTTAATAAGAGTGAGAGTGAATCAAAACATTAAAGTAGTGAGCTGTAAAACCAAAACAGAGTGAGGCTGTCGTTTGATCCATTGCTGATACACAGATATGAATTAATCAGGGATAAATTACCCCAGAACAGACAGGTGACTCCACCTGTTGGTGTTGAAACAAAGGAATATACTGTATTTATCAGGTACAAAGGAGTGAGCACGAACATCCCAAATACGCTCAGGTTTCCATAACTCAAGCAGCAAATAAGAATAATTCAGCAATAATGAACATTTGTGCGCATGTCAGCAAGGAAAAATAATATCCACGCTGTACATTCATCATGCTCCCTGTGAGCTTTACTTCATATTTCATGCAACGTGGGTGCTTATCTGGCAACCAAATATTACAAGTTTAAGATGTTAATCTGCCTGCCAATTCTGCTGCTCACAAAATGAGATCACTTCAAAGAAGGGCAGATAGTGGTGAAACATTCAGTTTGGTCTTTCCTGATGGAACATTATGATTTCAGTTTTCTCATTATGGTTTGTTATAAAATCCCTCTAATTAGCATTATCAAGTAATCAGTCTTTGATTATGTTGTGTGGCCTCAACTCTTGTTTCATTTTCACAACCTGCTGCAACACACTCCACAAAGGTCACGTTCAGAAAGGCTCGAACTTTTTTTAGCTTTAGATATTATGACTGAGATGCACTGTATGCTGTGTGTGAGTGTGTTTTAAAATGAGCTGGATGTGCCAGCTCATTTTAAAACGCCAACTTTCGAGGTGTCTCATTTGTTGAAATTAATCCACACTCGTTATTAATACTTCTCCTTTTTTGACATTTCACCCCCTCCCCTGCTCACTCATTATTTTAAAGACTGACGCAGAGGGAAAAAGAGATGACTGGCTGTGTTTGAAACCGTTTTGTTAAAACCATTTTCATCTTCCCCCCCGTGGTCTGGTGGAGTTGTGAATGGTTGGTGCTTAGTTGGCTTTGCTGACTCACAGGGAGACGGAGACAAAAGTCCCGAGCCTCGTGGGGCAGAACAAAGAAGACCAGAGTCTGCTGGAAAACTTTGATGTGTTTTCTTTCTGGCTGAAACTCGAGAATCCTTGTGGAAGTGTTGCAGTTGAGACCAGATCCAGAATTTGATTTCAGTGGTTTTCTTGCTCACTATCCTCAGTATCTATTTTGCCCTTTCTCCCTCATATTGATTCAAATGGGGAGAAGCGGGTGGAAGTTTGAATGGAAGCTCCTTTCCGGACAACAACTCCCTTTCCTTCCCTCCCCTGATGCCCTCTGTTCTGCTGAGTCATTTACTGTTGTGCCACAGTCGATGCAGCTTAGAGAACCACCGACAATGAATGGCAGAGCTGAATTCCTTCCTGGGGAGCACAGAGCACCAACTGATTTTCCTTTCCTTTGAAAAATTAAAGCCCAAATCTAATCTTGTCCCTCGCTATCAAATTAGCAATTAAAATTGCAAACAATAGTGTGGCTGGTTTCACTGTTCTCTGCGCCACCCTGGGGCAGGCTGGCCTTGCCTTTCCAAAGATTTTTAAATGTCACAGTCAAAGAAGTTGAAAAAGACCATTACCAGTGACATTTTATTGTGTATGTGTGTGTGGTATTAGAGCGTACATACACACATACATTCAGACTAAACTGTGTTTTCTCCGATGCAAATACTTGGCCTCAGGTTGTTTGAGATTAGTGCCCGCTCATCACTCCACTCCATGTTTAGTCTGCTGTTTTCTTTTGACCCCAGTTTCACCCGCTGTGGTAGGCTTTCCATTTCATAAAATAAAGGTAGCAGACATGCCCCTCAGAGTGTCCTTCTCCTGCTAATAAGCACAGCTGTAGATATGGATATCACAGTGCTAATGAAGGAAAACATGGCTTATATTCCACTGACTGTTCTCACTTGGATCCATACGTCAGTCTTAAAATATGTTCAATATTCCCTGGAACAGCTGCCATTGTGGAGCGTCTGCCTCTGAGTCAACAGGGCCATAACGTCCTTTTCTGACCCGTCTCTCACTGTCATAAAGCTGAAGTTTGATTTGAGGAAGTGATACTATCCCACAGGCACTGGTAGGAGTTATAGGGGCCCTTAACAAGATGTGACTCTGGACACATTAAAAAACTCTATCAATCTCTGACTTTATGGCCCCCCCCCCTCTGAAGCTCAGGGCGGCCTGACTCATTACCTCGACTCTACTCACTCCACTCCTTTATGTGTTGCCTTCAACCAACCGGAGCCCATTAGGTAATGCACTGTATGGTATAAGTGTTGTCATTGGGGTTCAGTATAAAAGTGTTAGACAATTAAATTCAACCATAAATTCAGATTTTTAACTCGACTGAGCAGCAGTCTGTGAGTCCCAGCTGAACGATGCTGCCTGTAGTGCCGGGGCAGTAAGTCACCACATATCTTGACTCTGGATAAAGTAGATCCTGGGGGGATCCTGAGGCATTCCCAGGTCAGATTGGATATGTAATCCCTGCAGCATCCCTGCCTCGAGGTCTCCTCCCAGTTCTCATTACATCAGAGTCGGCTGCAAACAGCCACAAAGATCACATCCTGATGAAGCTCCACAGCCATCAATGACCTGCAGTTTCAGTTTGTTTAATACACATGATATCAGTCTGTTATTTTTCATGCTAAGCTAATCACCTCCTGTGGAGGCTCTACAGGCTGCACATGGACAGGAGAGCGGCGTCAATCTTATCTCTTAGCAAAAATGCAAATGAGCATATTTCTTAAAACTATTCCAGAAACATTTGTACTTGTTTCAACAACAAACGATTTGTTCTTAGAGTTTCAAAGGCTGCGTAGGACCAGTGTCTGCTCCATCATTACAGACCCCACAGCACTGCAGCGAGGTATTTACATCTCAGTGTGCAGCAGCGTGGTCACACCTGTATGGGCAGGACTTAGTGATCATGATCCTCTGTCAATCATAGTGAGGATTTACAGTATATCCAGTAATAAGCCCACTGACCCAGAGAAAGATATGTCAACCCCCAGTAATAAACCTGTAAACCACCAATCATACGGAGAGAAAAAAAACAACAGCAATACTTGGTTGCATCAGCTGTGAATCAACTTATGGATTTAAAGCAGAAGGCCAAGAGCTGCAGTGCTGGGTGTAAATTCTCCCAATGAAAATGGATAACATGGGGCTGGATATGAATGGTTGGGCTGGTGTGTGTGTGTGTGTGTGTGTGTGTGTGTGTGTGTGTGTGTGTGTGTGTAAAGCTGTGAATAAGGAAAAGGAGGATCCTTGGATGATATCAGAGCTGCTACGAATCATCAGTTCCCAGTGCTGCTATTCATGAATCACTTTAACAGATGGCTAGGAGTGTGTGTGTGTGTGTGTGTGTGTGTTTGAATGTATGTGTTCTGGTTCAGGAAAAGTAAAAAGTAAAAAGATACATGAAGGGTACAGATGCTGGCAGAGCTGTACGACTGTAACATCTGTGGTGACAGAGCAAATATTTACTATACTATACTAAAAATGTATTTTGTGAGTCTGGGACTGAGACATGACGTATGTATTTAAATTCAATCTCAAACATATCTGGAAGTAATTCACTGTCCGTCCTGATTCTGTCCTGATTCTGTCCTGATTCTGTCTTGATTAGTTCCACTGTGTTTTTTAAAGGAAATTACTGTGGCTCCTCGCTAACAGATGCAGTAAAAGAAGAGGAGGAGCCTGCCTGTCTGGGAACTTGCCACTTAAGATTGGACTTAATTTGTGGTGAGTCTGCAATCAATGTTAACTTGTACCACTGTGGGAGTAATTGGGTGCCTCTTTGTAAGTTTGACCTCTAAACATGTCTGAACTCTGTAAAGGTCATTTCCAAGTCTCTTTATTATCCCTGAGGACGCCTTAATTGCTGAATTATCAGAGAAAAGACTGACAGCTGAGAGGACATTACGCCTTTAAGTTTTGTCTTTTTAACATTGCATGTAAATATAGAGCAGCTCGCTGCGGGTTCATCAGTCTCTGAGGATGTGGAGGATACATCAATGGATCGATGGAGGCTGACAGAGAAATGTCTGAATTACAGGATCATCTCAAAGTGCCAGGCAGATAGAGAAAGAGACATTTCCTATAGCTGTGACTGCTGCTGGCAGCTGTCTGTGTAACAAGGATGAAAATGAATACAAATGCATTGTTTGGATATTAACTGATACGGACAACATCATAAATATTATATATGCCAAAGCAGCATGACGCAGACTTACAGGAGTGTATGCAAACAGATGTGGAGAGTATCAAGTTCAATAATCAGCTTTCAGGAGATTTGATGCAAAGCAGGAAGAATCACAGCTGATACACTGACGTCATGATCTGATATTGAAGTCTAGCACGTTGTGTGACTTGATAGTTGATGGACTGACAGGTCAGGGACTCTCGGTCTTATTTTTGATCTGTGCCTCATACAGTTTGGACCTGTGTTTTCCTGCTGTTAATCTCCTGGTCAGTTACACCTGGACAGGTCGAGGTTTCAGTTTTTCTTCTTCTTTTTTTGAAGGTGAGGTTCAAATACAAATGATTCTTTATTGTTGGATTGATCTGGGTACATGGTCAAAATGTTGTCGAGTATGCTCTGTAATGCGGTGTGTAATTGCCAGCAGAAAAACAATTTAACATGGAAAATGAAGTAGTCTGGAGGATTTCTCACAGCCTGAGGTGTAGGCCTCACCTGCTGCCATTATAAATCCAAATGTTTTTCTGAAATATTGTGTCGCTTTCAACATGCTGTGATTAAATGGCTCAAAAGCTGAGGTGCAAATAAAAAAGAACACTTTGTCTTTCCCAGGTTGTATTTCTCTGCTGTCTACTGAACCATATCTTCATAGAAGGGTAACAATAGCCTAGAGCTCTAAAGCCAGCTTGTGCACAGAGGGTTGCTGGTTTGATTCTCCAGAAGAACTGGGTGATCAGAGTAAATGAACTTTCCCTTTCACTCAGGAGTTATTAATCGGACCTTTAGGCTAACTCCAGTGCAGGTGGTGAGTGTTTAACAGTGAGAAGTACAGCACATGTTGTGAATGGCTAAACACAGCGTTGGTTTGCTAAAAGGTGCAAATCCATCACCTGTCCTCAGATAATAAGCAAACAGCTCAGACTGAGAGGCTGAAACCAGTTGATGCTGTTTTAAAGTCAGTGTCCTGAGACAGCGCACGGATCAGCAGGCAAGTGCTCGCTCTCTGAGGAGAGGAGCTCTCCATGGTGCTGCTGCTGCACACACTGCTGCCCCTTGTAAAATCACTCAATGCTCTACAGTCAGTTGAGAGTTACTGCTCCACAGCCCTCTTGCAGTTTAGGCTGGAAGCTTTCCCTGGTGTTGACAGCCTTGGTGCTCTCGACAAACATTCAACTCACACACTGCTGCACCGGCGGCTTGGACAGAAACTTATTATTTTACCTTAAACAGTCCTATAAAACCTGTTTCTGAACTCATCTGAGGCTAGAAATGGTCCAGGCAGAGGCTGTAACAGCAAAGCTCGTCTTTAAAAAAGTATATTTATGAGATTTGGGAGTTTAAAAGGCAGCAAGTTTGCTCCCTTTTGCTGGACTCAGTGCACAGCAGCCTCCAATCTGTTGCCTGTCAAAACCAGAATCATGTTTCTTTTATTGATCCCCAGTCAAGATGTTAGGAATTGTTATGGCCACAACAGTGGATTAAGAGACAGAAGGTATTTACATCTCCGTGTGTTTACAGCTCCCAGTGTCTCACAGTGACAGCATGGAGCTGGACAAAGCTGCTGAAAGCTCCACTGTAAAAAACACCTCATCCTTTAAATGTAAGTTAATGTGCAGCAAACAATGATATGATGATATTAGACACACTCCCTACACAGTATCCTGCAGAGCCTTTCAAAGGAGACAGTTTCCACTACACAAATGTATTTTGTGCATTTGTTTCATTGGAAATGAACAGCACAAGGCAACACTGCCCACTGTGTATTATACGTTATCAACACAGGTCTGGTCAGAGTCATCGAGAGCCTTTCCAGTGTGGAGTAAAGCCCAGCTCTATTGATTGGCAGGTCAGACTGGTTTCCTAATGAATTCAGGGATGATCTTATTCCCAAATTTATTTTCTCCTGTTTCATCCTCCTCTTATCAACACAAGAGATGTCAGCAGTGTTTGAGATCTGAAGGGCCTGCTGAATAATGAGTGGAGTTCCCCTCCTTTAATTCTGTCTGCAGCGCTCCCCTCTTCTCCTCACATCACACCTCCTCCCTTCTTCAGCTTCTCTCCTGCAGATTCTTGCTCCAAACAGTGTAGTTAGAGGAATATTTTGATCTTTCTCTCTCTCTCTGTACTGTATATCTCTCGCTCTCAGTCACACTCATTCACAGCCTCAGGCGAAACACAAGCAATTGTCTGTTATTCTAGACAATAAATACAGGATAAACATCATTTTGTTGGATCTCTTCCAAGCTCGTGTACAGATACCAGTCAGTTTCTCTCAAGTGCTCCCATTTGCTCTTTATAGTGCCATTGTTTGTATATATTGGTTCCAGGGCTATTCATATTTGGTTTGTCTCCTCTTTTTTCTCTCCTCATACCAACAGGAGGCAGGGAGAGAGATAAAATGGCATAAAGAAAGGATCTTTAATTAAAGCAGATGTTTTTCTCACATATTTGATTAAATAAAAAGACAGAAAGATAATGGAGGTGCTGCTCATGTCTTTTTTTCCTCCCTGCATTTCTTCTAACAGTGTTAACACAGACAGGGATTCACAGAGTGGTTCATTTCAGGAAGTGTAGCTATATATAGTTTTACTGAGTTTATACACTAGAGAAGCAGCTGAAATGACGACAGAGGCTTGAGTCTCTCCACTGAGAGTTTGCAGCAATAATGTGGAAACAGTAGATCAGATGTTCAGAAGACACAGTATTCACAGAAATCATTTAAAGAGGGAGAAACTCTTAATGCTCTTGTTGTATCTGAAAACAACAGAAAAACACATGTACTGACACAGACATGTTGACAACATGTCTCTGCCTGTAGCTGCTTCTCTCCTCTCTCTGATTCCACTGGGACTTTTTTCCATCGTCAGTGGAGACAGAACAGGAGGCTGTAACAATATCTATTTGCCAAGATCACTCCAACAAAAGTTAAATCAGTCTTTCACTTAAGCTTGACATTTGGAGAGTTTTACTGAAATAAGACGTCTGCCATTTTAAAAAAAAGTGACACCCACTCTCACACAGTGATGTGAGGCATTGAAATAAATTCAGCTTAGCCTTACTTAGTTTGTCCTTGATGAAAGAATGAGGACTGTCTGGCTTTAGTTTGGGACAGAATTTGATCTTTTGAAGAAGAATTAAAATGAATTCGTTAACAGCAGGAGGAGAAATACTTTCAGATCTTAATCAAAAAAGAACAGGCAAACTTTTTGTACAATGCAGGTAATTCTTTTAAAGAAACAGAGCGGGGCTGTAAACAAACAAAATGTTCCTCTGTGGCGCTCAGTTTCCAGCTTAACTGATTACTTTGTACCAAACTAAAAACCTATTTCTGCTCTGTTATTGGCTCAGATGCAGACTCAGCTGTGAAACTGTCGGAAAGACTCCACTCAGAGTTTCTGAGAAAACCAAATTCAGAAAGTCACAGCGTAACTACTCCAATCTCCAGACACTTTCTCTCTAACACACACAAACAAACTGCGTCTGCATGCTGAGGCAGAGATAACCTTCTTAGATGTCTTTAGTCACAATGAAAAAACTACAACTAATTTGTATTCGTTGGAAACTATTTCTCAACTGGAATACAAATGACTATTTAGTGATTATTTTAAGAAAACAGAGGGATGGAGATGAATACCAACAGTTAAGACTAGATGGATTTTAGCATGCTGCAGGACCACACACACGTTTTCTAGGTATGGCATCGGGAGTTGTCAGTTTTAAGGATAATTCGAGTGACGGTTTATAAATCAGGAATTTGTTGTGCACAGAGGCAGAAAGATGAGAGTATGTTGTGGGTATTTTGATTCACATCTCTGTGTGTTTATGTGGTGTTCAGAAATCTCAACATCAAAGCCAAGAAACCAACTGACAGCATATTTATCTCTGAAGATTAGTGAATATCTTGACAGAGAGTAGCAGGTACTCACCATCCTCTGTGACAGTAGCCAACTAATGTTTCTCAACACATTCGCTAAAGGCTTAAACCAGGACTCTGCTTTGTTTCTCCCTAACAAAGATCTTCTGAGCTCAATCCATCACAAAGGAGATGGTGGAGATAGATGACGAGACATACTGTACATGCACATTGCTTTAGCCTGAGCTGTCATTTCATTTTCACTGCATGATTCAGTCTGACATTGTCTTCATTCAGCTGTTTCCTGTCATCTGACCCAAGTGGAAGCGATAATTTAAAACGTTCAAAAATGAAATCAACAGAATATAAAGAAAACACATTTGATATTATGTCATGAGTGTCTGTGTACTGTGATTAGCATGCTAACCAGCTAGCTCTTTGAGGTGAGAGTGAGTCACTGTAGTGTCCAGTCTGCGCTCCCTCCAACATGTGAGGATGAAGAAGCAGCACTGGTAAGTAAACAGTTGTTCATGCTAACATTGGCTACGTGGTGCTAGCAGTAACTTGCGTATAGCACCTTTAATGTTTGACCGATCAGAGACATGTTGATTTTAGAGTATTTCTGTGAGTTGACTTGCAATAACCTGTGTATCTGAGTCAGTTCTTTCCACACTTTGGAGTGATTCTGGCTCTGATATGAGAATATGACATCTGTATTCTTAATCCCTCCCACCTTCAGAACTCTAATTGGCTCAGTTGTTTCCCAACTGGGAAATCAGCCATCCATGAGTGCACCACTTATCGAAGTAGCTGACAGAAAACTGGAGATGTGACAAGTGATTAAGACATTTGGAAATGGGATGATATGAGTTAGCAAAGTATTTTTAAGCTTTGTGACAACTGGGATGGTGTTTGTTTAACAAGTGTTGAAATAGTTTGCATTAGCATACTGAATGTTCCGGTTTAACTTCTCAATATATGTCATTTTCTGTCCATACATATGGTTATGTTAAGGGATCTCAAAGCACCGTACTTAACACAAACTGCGAGCTCTCTTTACCTTCCACCATATTTTTGTAAGTATAACGCTGAGGACACATGAGATGCAGGATGGAAAACAGTGTTCTCTGGTGTGATAGTCCTATTCATCCACCCCAATCTGCAGAATGAGGATTTGACTCTTCCTGGTTTGTTGACGCAGTCAAAGCAGCAGTTTCCTCCAAACCCTGCCCAAGCAAATTAGCAGCTGAGAAACAGGGAGAATTTAGTTGCGTGGATGCACTGATAGATTGAACACACAAGCATAAAAGCCTGCAGCCTACACATTCTTCTAAACAAGTGGCACACTCACATGCACACCAACACACTTAAACCACAGCATCTAAAGGCTGTCCTCTCTGTCTCCCAACACACCAGGAAATGTTTTTCTTCTCCGAGGCGGCCTAAGTGGAGTGGACCACTGAAGCCAACCCTCTGTAATTAACTGTCACAACGCTTCAAAACTAACAAATGGACTTTGTGTCAAGGAGGGCCCATTAATTTACTGGCCTCCACTCGTCGATCCAGAGCCTATTATCTCCATTACGGCAGGCTTTCATGTCTGGGCATCCTCTCCTGCTAACCCTCGATTTTTCTGTCTCACTTTGCACAGATTCCCTGGAACCTGCAGGAGGGCCTCGTGGACGGTGTGTCTTCTCAACACGTGTGGAAAATGTGTGCAGACACACACCGTGGATCAAACACATGAAGGCAGATGCACTGTAGGAAGCCACAGATACTGTACGCTTCTGGACACAAGGACTCACTGACTCCACCTCCCCCTCGCTGCATAACTAAGTCCAATGGCCACGAGTCGTATAATAATGTAATAAGCAGTGATGCTTGATACATAAATATGCACAGACCAATACATTTCACATGACCACACTCAAATTATCAAATTCTCACACACACATTCCTTTACACACTCCACACAGTTCTGCTTCCCTTCCAGTCAAACATATTTAAAAACTCATACTGTGCTTCCACACTGGCATGACAGCCCGAGGGGAGAAATCTTCCATATGTGACACTAATAAGTGCTGCTTGGAAGGGATGGAGAGCCATTTTTTCATGAGGCATAAATAACTAAATAACACGCAGACTATGGGATCCCTGTGATTTGTGATACAGCTCACATTTATTGCTCTTCAAAGGTATTACCAGGGCTCTGCAGAGAGAGAGAGAGACGGTGAGACTGTACTTTAGTGGCATTGAGATCTAGTTGGTCTTTCCTACTGAATCCAATGCATTTTTGATGCTCTTCAGTGCATTATCAGAGGTTCAGTTTGCTCTCGGGGTCTGGAAACGTTTTCAGCTCATCTCAAGTCATTTCAGCTGCCAATTGCTGATTTAAAAAGGCAATGCTGTATCAAAAATCCAATTTAAAGGTTTGGTTCACCCAAATTGAACAAAAAAGAACATGCAGGGGTTTTTTCTCGACATGTAGATGGCTTGGCTTTCCTGTGTGCCATTTTCCTTTGATTCTCTACCTCAATACAGGAGGCGAATTAAATGTTGTTTGTGGGGCTCACATCGTTTAAATGTTACATTTAGAAAACAGTGAAACACCTCTTTAGAAAAGGTGTACCCTTTACACTGAGTCTGAGGTTTTCAATCGGTGAGCTGTGCCTCCCCAGAGGTTAAAACGGGATCATGCACGTGTTCTAAAAACAACAGGAAGTCAGTTATTGTAGTTTGGCCTGTCTGCTGATTTTGCCCACTTACCAGCTTGACAGTAGCGGTGGCTGTCAACAACTCTTAGCATTCCTGATTGCCTCATTCTCCTTCTCAGAGCCATAACACGCTCCCATCATGTTTTCCTCAGTATCAAAGTAAATCAGTGATAGTTGTCAGTAAAGCCAAGTGTACACCACAAAAAGGAATTAACAGCTAATTCAGCATAACGTAGACAAGTGCCAAAATGTAAAGAATGCTAATGTTGGAGCAAACAGCCGTCATGGAAACTTAGACTGTGATTATTCTCCAAGAGAAGTGAGATTACCTGAGGAGGAACCCACAGCGAGGCTCTGGATAATCCACAGGCCTCAGTGTGAACAGTTTATCTGAATTATTTCTTCAGTAGCTCCGATGAGAAGTGTTTACTGCGGGGCCTGGAGGTCATCCACAGTAACTGGGAATTTTTCACTGCTATGAGCAACACAAGCAAGTGTCCTCTCACCTTCATTTTATTGGGGTGGAAATCTCAGAGCCAGATATCTCAAAGCACGAGCACATAAAACCAAAATTATCTGTGTGAGTAGATGCCTCTACAAGAGCGTCTGAAAAAGTTCTGTGTTTGTATTTGCTGAGCCAATAGAAGATGCTGTTGCTGCCGACAAACACAGCTGCTCGTTATGGAAGAGCCCTGTGAGGTGAGATTATGGCTGGAAGAGCGAGCAGGCATCACTAAGCCAGATGTTTTCTTAATGGATGCATGAAGCTCAGGTGATGCAGTTGTTGTACTACAAGGCCTGGAGCCTTGTCTTGGATCATTTTGTGCAAGGTTACTCAGTAGAGAGCTCAGAGTCTCCCTGCACCTCTGGGCCGGTCTCTGCTGCACCAGCTTTTGTTGGCCGTGTGTTGTGGCGTCTCTTTCATCTGCCTTCACAAAAAGCTGAGCGATAATACCTGCGGTTCACACTTGGTCCTCACCACTAAGATACGAGCACCTTATCATTTCCACAAAGATAAACCAACACTTTTGACATTCAAAAACTTTTGAATGATAATCTCTCGTGTTGGGCACGTACAGTACAGCACCATTCATTCTGCCTGCTCTATGGGCCTCACAATGCTTTGGAAATGTTCTTATTTCATACACATGCGTCACTGAGTGAGCTGTATTCACACAGTCAAAATGACTGGAAAAGCATTATGTGGTTAATAAGCTCTGATTCCAACAATCAGAGTGGATGAAATTATTACATCAGGTCAGTTTCCTCTGTGGTGCATTAAATTAGAAACACATTTGTACAAAACACTTTACTTTTAACTTTTAAACATGCAGTTCAGTGTAGTGATGATTTCTCCTGATTCTCTGTGGATACTTCAGGCTGTTGGAGCTAGAAATGAGAGGAACATGTGTGTGTTTCTGTGTGTTAAAGAACGCTCTCTGTAGCCGTTGCGGTTGTGGGTGGAAGTGCATTACATAGAGAGCATACATTATGCATCTGTGAGTGTGTGTCTCGTGGTTAAAGTGTGTTTGGGTCTGAACTGTGATGCAGATCTCACTGAGCGCTGCCCCTCAGGCCAGGAAGCTACAGTCAAATCTGCTGACTGCACACAGACACACACATGCACATGGATTACACGTGTTGATATAGCACTTAATAAACAGTAAAACGTCTCTATGTCTCTCTGTGTATTTAAAACCATTCTGTTTCTAAGTATTAAAACGACTGAAAACATAAATGCTGAAACTTACCTCATGACTTCTCATTATTTTGATGGGACAACAGTTCACAATGTATAGCAACGTATGCAATCTGTTAGTGAATGAATATGATTTCATCAGTGTGTGATTCTCAACAGAAGATATTAAAATGCACAAAAACACTTGTTCGTTTCTGTCGGTTTATAAAAAGTTCTGGCCTCAGAGGTTTGCTGCTGTGGTGCAACGAGTGTCGCTGTTAAACGCAGAAGTTGGACCGTTCGGTTCTGTCTGCTCATTGCCGTCTGTCTGTCTGACTTCCTCCTGGTTCAGGATGTTAAGACAGAGTTATGGAAGATGAAAAATCCTGACACTCTGCTCCTATTCTGTTTTACACAGGGATTATAGCTGTAAAAGCAATATTTCTCTCTGCATAGCTGTCAGGTTTGGATCTGTGTTGGATGATTTGCTGCTGGGGATGTGACAGGGAAGCCAGGTAATCCTCTCTGAATACGAATCCCTCTATCTGCTGTATCTCTCCGTCTGATTCTGGAGAGATTCTTTACAGTGGGTCTTACACTCGGAGGGGTGATCACATCTCTACCTTCCTCCCCCTCCCCCTCTCTCTCTCTTCTCTCCTCACTTTCTTCTTTCTCCCTCTCTGTCTTTTGAACTCTATCCTGCTCTGTGTCTGGGTTCATCAGAGGACAGAGGAGAGAGAGAACTCGGGTGGAAGTCAGAGAGGAGAAGGTGAAGCGACAGAGACAGATGGAGGAGAGAAAGAATACTGTGAGAGTAAGGAAGCATAAGAAAAGACATCATGTTAATTATGTGTCACCTTTAGCCCCCGTTGGCAGCTCTTCGCCTCTTTCATTTGGATGAAGAAGTGCATGAGACTGTGTGCTTAGTGTGTTAATGTGCTTGAATGCACACAGACGTGTGTGTCCACAGTGTGCTCCTGAATGTGTGTGTGTGTGTATGCTAATATCTATATGTGAGCTGCATCAGGGCCATATGAGGTCTGAAGAGGATGAGCTCAGGGAGGCAGGTCCTCTCATGTCAGGATTATACTGTAGCTGCCCTGCTGCCTGCTGGAACATAATAACTGGAAATACTGGATGAATGTAGTTCTTGTAATATAAACCATTTACAGGACGTGTCTTTTCTATTTCATATAAAAACACTGGAGAATAACATCCAGTCACCTGCTGTATCCACGTGTGTTTCTGTGAGAAATGATGCCTGACAAACATCCTCCTTCCTCCCCCATGGCCACTGTTCTTTATCTGCATCATTAGACTTTTCATTTGGTAACAAAAGGAGTTGCTCCCATGTTTGAGAAGTAAGCAGCTGCAGCAGCTGTATGGTGAGAAACTGGGGGTTAGGTTAATGAGTGAGGTGGTTTAGGATCAAATGTTACTGCCACTTTCTTCCTGCTGCTTTTGGCCCTGTGTTCTCTCCTCTCTCTCTCTCTCTTTTCAAGATGATTCTTCTTTAGGATTCCCTGCTGAGAAAGATTCTTTTATTCTGTCTGTTCCTGCCCTCACCTCTCTCTTTGCCTTTTGTTCTCAATTTACAGTTCTCTCTGCTGCTCTTCTTCTTCCCCTCTGTGTCCACTTCTCTCAAACCCCCCAACCAAGAGCTGCTCCCCTCTTCTCTCCTTCCTCCTCCTCCTCCTCCTCCTCTAGCATCACACAGTCAGACTCTCCCTCTGCCTGCCAGAGAGCCAGAATACCAATAGACCAACAGATCTGGAGCCCTCTGTCTACAACACACACACACACACACTGCATGCACACTCAGACACTTTGACATGAATCCATGCTGGACAGGAGGACACACACATACACAGGGACAGACTCACTCCAATAGCAGTAATTTACCAAAGTATTCAGACTCTTAATTCAATACTTTGCTCAACTCCCCTTCAGCAGCAATTACAGCTTGAAGTCTCTGTGAGCCTCGCAGACCTGATTTGGGCACTTTATCCCATTCTTCCTGGCAGACTTGTCCTGAAGCCACTGCAGTGCTGGCTTGGCTGCATGCTGAGGGTCAGTGTCGGATTTAAAGGTGGACTGTCGCCCCAGTCTCAGGTCGCCTTCCCTCTGGAGCAGGCTTTTTTCTTCAAGGACCTCTCTGTATTTGGCTGCACTCATCGTTCCCTTAATTCTGACTGGACTCTCTTTCACTGCTGCTTGGCAAAAAAGAGCCCTCAAAGCCACGGTCTTTTTATCAAGGAGCTCTGCAAAGACTGACTTCATGGCTTGGATTTTGTCCTGACATGCAGTGTGAATTGTGGGGCCTTATATACACAGGTGTGTGCCTTTGTAAACTGTCAGTCAATATGTATGGTCAGCTATTACAGGTGCTGGTACTGGACACAGCTGAAGGATAATTAAAGCACAGATGGTGCACCATGCTACAGCAGAGGGTCTGAATACTTTTTTCAATGAGAGATTTCAGTTTGTGATTTTTAAAAACATGTTTTCACTGGGGTTGTTGTTCTACCAGCAGCAAGCAACAGAACCTGATATGCATATCCTCAAAAATGTAACTACACACTGAGGCTATTAGTTGGTGAAGATTGTTGAAAGTAAAGACAACATCCTCTAAACTGAGGAAAGAGTCTTCCTCTTTTCAGTAACAGCTAACAAAGGCCTCTCCTTCATTTCTATTTTTCTCTTCTCTATCACAGAATGAAAAACGTCAACGTGATTATTGCGAGTTCTACTGAGATGAGGGAGAAAGGTTGATACAAAGACAGAATGAAGATTCAAAGAGAGGATGCTACTTGGAGGGAAAGAAGTGGTGATAAGCATGACGCCGCAAGAGAAATGACAAATTCAAATTCAGACATCAAAACTCTTTCCCACACAACTCCCCCGAACAGCCCAAATATATCAATATGTATGTGTTTGTACACGCACAGAGAGATAAAAGCATGACAAAAACCACCTCAACAGTCTGACGCTAGTCGCCATAGAAAGTATTTTACCAGCATGAACTTCAGAGCTCCATCATCAAAACACTGAACAGCCACCTCTGGCAGCTCCACTTTCTGCTCTCTGTGAGGAAATGATGTATTATGTATGGTATATATAATGTATGTTGTTTTTTCTATGATACAGTTGTTTCAAATAAAAAGCTTCCCAAACGGGTCACATCATCTCTCCTGGATTCAGTCCAATTTGTTTTCAAAAATTGCTTCTATTGTTCCACTTGACTCTCGATTGCTTCACTTTCCCACCAGGACCATTGTAGAGGCCACAGGGACAAAGGCACCATGGCCCTGAACGTTTGGTGCATTAGCCATTGGATTATCTGAAGGTTCATTCAGCTGAAGCTGGTCAAGGTCAAAACGTTCTGGAAGATTCTGGAAAATACAGGCTGAACCAAACTAATAAAACTAACCGTTTTCTAACAGATGAACTCTTTCTTTTTCTAATCCTTCACTTCTCCCCTTTACTCTTTCTTTTACTACCAGACTCTATATCAGGTATCTGTATTTTCTCTCAGTCTCTCCTTAATTTTGCCTCCTTTTACATTTTCTTTTTTTTTACTTACTCATCTCCTCCTTTCATCTCTTCTGATCTTTTTTGTATGCACCAAAATGCCCCGTATATCTTGCTCTTCCATTTCTTCTGTTCTCTGCTTCTTCTAGTGTCTCTTACAAATAAGCGTCTGACTTTCACGTCTGTTATTTGGCTCCTTCAAAGGTTAAGTTCAGCGGCTCGTCCTGTGCTTCTTCTCTTCTACCTGCTCTTTTTTTAACTTTCAAGGAATAAATAAATACCTCCCTCCCCCTTCAAAAAAGAAATCTACTCCACCACAGTCTCTTCCCTCTGTCCTCTGGTGGCTGTGGGGCTATGTTAGCATTCTGTGGCGGTGCACCCACTAAATGTCACCTAGCTGGAGACGGGTGGGGGGGGGTGACTGGGTGGGTTCTTCCTCGTTACGTCACTGAATGTCTCAACATGTACAGACTCAGTCCTCCTCTCTGATCTATGACAGACTTTGACTCACTCTTGTGCAAAGCAGAGACGCTCGACACCGTCCCGCCCCCATGTTATTCCTAATGTTATGTTTTGAATCGATTTCCTGCTTCATTTCAATTCTGCGCCCGTCCATTTGCAGTAACGTAATGTTTTAATGGATTGTTGGTAAAGTTAAAGTTAACAGCTGAGTATATGTGTCCAGACAGATGGTGCGGAGCTAATGGAGAGAAACTGACCTTTCAGCTAATGGAATTACAAACTGCCCTTTGATCTGTCTGCTACTGTGTGTGTGTGTGTGTGTGTGTGTGTGTGAAGGTGTTGCTGGATTAGTGAGATAAGACCATTGTAAACAAACAGTAACGTATGTGTGTTTGTGGTTTGGCGTGAATGAGTCATAGTAGTGACAGAGAGGGTGGAAGCATTCTGTCTTTTCTCCACAAAAATCTAATGTTCATTTGTGTTTACACCAGAAAAACCCATCACGGTGAGAAAACCCACAATCACAAATACACATCTGTCTCCAGGAAGTCATTCATTCAAAAATCTATCACCACAAACCTCTGTTATCTTAAATTGAACTGGGGATGCATACGAGCAGTGATAATGGAATTTGTTTCTACAGTGATTTGCTAGCTTGTGTTTGGACTCTACATTGTCATAGCAGAGCATGATAATAACCCCAAGGCATCCTCGCATTCAACACTATGAGACCGTAGCAGTGGCCATTACACAACTCTCCCATCATGCATTTGTCTAGCTGTAGAATTTGAGTGTTTTTATTGCTCTCAGCCCTTCTACTCCTCACAGCTTCTCTGTGTTATTCATCACTCTGTTTTTCTATTGCATCCTTTTTCTCTCCCATCACCCCGTCCTCATTTCTCTGCATTGCAGCAATCACCAGTAACAGTCAGGGATCTGTTTTACAGGTGCAACCATGAGGACCAGTGACAGTGTGTATCCAAACACACCTATCCCTTCACAGTGCTGCTCTCATATACTTAGTGATGGAAAGTACATTTAATGAGGTATTTGTACACACTTGTGCTGTTTATACTCTGCTACACACACACAGATACTAGTTACTTCTCAAGCTACTGTTTTATCTAAGAAAATAATCTAATACAATACATAACAAGCATTAAGATTAAACCAGGGTTCTTCAACCCTCTGGGCCTGTGATCTACCTGGAGCCCCTCGCCACATCACAGTTCAACCAAAGAGACATTTCCCCTCTGTCTTTCCCAGACTGCTCAAGGCCCTAACCCGAACCATTATTTCACAAAAAAGCTGTAAAAATTGAAAACATATTTATGCAGTAGATCTTAGAATAATCATCTCCTCACCCCTGAATGTAACAGAACTGTATGTCTGCATTAAAGATCAATATATAATAGTTATAATCAAAGTGGCTCACTAAACAGAGGAATGTCCAGGACGTTCAAAATGACTCTTAAAGTTCAGTTCACCTTTTTGCATTGGACTGATTCAGTTACTGCAGCAAACTGATTCCTATACTTTCTGTACAGTACTGGTTTCTCTGCTGCCCCTTAAGTCAGAAATATAGGTGGAGGCGGGCTGGTGTCCATTTTGTGGTGTGAAAGCTGCACAGAGAACTAGAACTCCATCAGCATGTGGCTGAAGTGTCAGACAGGAAGCTGTCAGAAAATATCTTTTCTTTGTCGTACATCCAACTCCATCATCACAGAAATGTCTCTGTCTCGCAGCAGAGGCAGAAACAAACCCTATGAGCTGAGTAAAATCTGTCCCTGATGAAGTCGTAAATTGGCTTTTACAGACTTAATTTATCATATTAATTATTTTCCTCTAAATTACAAACAAGTACATCAGTTCACCATGGCTGCCATCCGTGGCGCCAACAAGGAGATCATTTACATAAAAAATGCTCCTACATCAGAATTTTTCCTGTTATTTTCAGATAACTGGGACGATAATCTCAAGTGGTGACACTGTTGTTTCCTGAATGTTTGATATAAAAGTTAATGAAGCGTGGAAACTAAAGAAAAGGCATCACCTTGTCATTAGATCACAGACTGACAGACGTCATAGAGCTTCAGAATAATGTCCAAACAGCTGCTTCGTGTCCTAACTGACGTCATGATCAAGTGATCTATGTGTTTGTTTGCTTTCAGAAAGAAAATGATCTGAATGAAGAGACAACACAAACAAGACAAGATGTCATTTTACTACTGAACCTCAGTCCCTCTGCATGATTATATAAACTCATCACAGCCATGAGATCTGTGCATTAGAAATTTAACTGACCGCTCTGATTTGGATAAAACTTTGATTTCATAACTGATTACAGAATCAAACTGAAGTGTTGAGCTCATTACTTTATTATTTTTTAATGGAAGAAAATGTCCTTAATGGTTTTTCAAGAAATAAGAGAAGAGAGCGTCTTCTCTTAAAGTGAGGCTGGCTGAGTAAGAGCTGCCTCATCAGCTGGCTGACAAACACCAGCTAAATCCATGTTTACCACCCACAGCCACCAAGACATGAACATTACTAGTAAACAGTGGGCAAAATGAGATTAAAACCTACAGCTAATCACGGTCTCACCTAATCCTCGAGCTTAATTCATTGATGAGTTACAAAAAGAAAAACCTTAAGCATGAACAGACTGCAACGTGTTTTATATCAAAGAACTACTGTGAGCTGATGAGTGAAAATACAGAAATAAAACTAATATCTGCAGATTTCTCCAGCTCTGAGAAACATTTCTCTGATGATAATCCTGTAAAGTCACTGCACAGTGGAATAGAAATGTAAATTTCATGTATACATTTATGCATGCTTTCCATTTCACTTAATACGCTCATTAATTATTTCTCACCAGATTAAGTGGTGTTGCGTTTATATTCGTTCTCATTTTTCATTGTCCCTTTTCTTTTTACATGGTGTAACATACAACAATGGCCGTCAGCCATTCATGTAAAACAGGCTTCTGAATGTGACAGAGAGAGAGAGAATGTGCAAAAAGAGAAACTGAGAGAGTGAAAAAGAGAGCGAGACAGACACTTTACAAGCGATCGTCTTTCTCATGCTGGAATGCAAGCATGTTCGTCCTGGGTTACCATGGCAACAGCAGCCCATTAGGTGGCAGGAGAGTGAGCGAATGATCGGGCAGGCATGTGGACAGGAGAGAGAGAGAAGGGGAGAGGAGGGTGGGGATGGAGAGATGAAAGATGAAATCGAATGAAGAGAGAAGGCGGGGAAAGTAAACACGAAGGTGGCGCTGCCATTTAAAGGAAGAGGAGGGACGGGAGTAAAGGAGGGGAGGAAATAAAGGTGGGAAGCAGAAGAGGCAGGGTGCAGAGGACAGAGGAAGAGAGGGGGGTAAAGGGAGGGGGAGAAAAAGAGGAGGAGGAGGAGGAGGGGGCATGCAGGAGAAAGCTGAGGAGAGGAGGTGTCAGTGTGTGCTTCATCAACTTAAAACAGACATCCACAGATGAACTGATTTAACCAACAACTTCTCTGCTGTTTCTCCAACCACCTGACTCCTCAGCTCCACTTCAGTTCTGCTACATGACATTTAAACTAATCACTGGTACCTCCCACCCAAACTTTTCTCCTTTTCCTTCTCTGTAAATAAATCCTGTACGAGACCAAAACCAACCAAACATCCTTCATTCTAACCAGCATCACCTTCCTTCATGTTAGTTTAAAAGCTTTTAAAGCTCATAAATGAGCCACAGTGATGCACTGGGTGACACACAGTGAACATGGGCACTGTAATCTACTTACATATCCACCCCCAGCTGCTGTAAATACTCACTACATGTGTGTGTGTAGTGTGTGTTAGTCCGCTGCTGAAAATAGTGCACAACAAATTCACAATTTGCTCCAGTTTAATTAATGTTTAAAAAACTGCAGAGCCCAGATGTTTCAGGAAACATATCCATCCATATCATGCTCATCCTCCCTCTCCTCTCTTCCTCTCCTCCTGTCCATGAGTACAAATGGCTCAGTGTTATTAATACACACTGCCTGGGAGGCAATGGAGTGATCAGATGACTTGGACAAAGAGAGGAGGACAGGCCAGGAGAGTGGAGAGTGGCAAAATGATGAAGAGAGAGACCAGGGAGTGAATGTCAGATGAGAAGGAAGAGGTAAAGGGGCGAAGAATGGAAGCAAAGGTGTGAGGGGGGATTTTAGAGAGGGAAAAAGGAGGGAGGCAGGAGACAGGCAGAGAGTGAAAATAGATAATTGGAGTGAGGAGAGGACAGAGGCTGATGGAAAGCGAAGAGAGTGAAAGCCGAGAGGAGTGTGGTGGAACGGAGGGGATATGACAGCAGAGTCTTTCATGACGGCTGTACAGCAGAATGGGTATTCAGATCACTCTGCTGCACTCTGTGCCAATTTACATGCCTGTATGCCACCTACAGGCTGCACAGAGGGGAGGAGGAGGAGGAGAGGAGAGCAGGGGAGGGGGAACAGGGGAGGAGAGGGGAGCCACTGCAACGAAAGGAGGGGAGAAGGCGACAGAAGAGGAGAGGAGAGGTGGAGCTAGGAGAGGTCTGAAGGAGAGGACAGAAGGAAACATGATCTCTGACAAACTGTTTACTGCTAATTTGCTGAGTGTTTGTGAACAAACTCCTGCTGTATTCACTAGCAACATTTTCTCTAGCTTTTCAATTCGCCAAGTGTGACATCCATGCACGGCACGGAGGATGGGTGGGGCTATAAAGCCCAGAACTCTGACAGGAGGATTTATCTCCTGCTGGTGGAAGTGATCACTGACAGGGCATCAGCTACAGTGCTCATGTTCATTATAATGAGAGGACATGTCACCCCCTGCAAAGACGTGGTCACTCATGCGTTTTTCATCGTCCTTGGATAAAGATGGAGGCACAGAGGAATGAGCTTTGCTTTGGTCAGTTCATCGCTGGTTTAGTTTTCTTGTTGACAGAAAGGTTTTCTTTGTTAGAGACAGAGACAGAAAAATTCAACATGTGTCTTTATTATTATTATCATTTTGTTAATATTCATCAAAGACCACAGCATTAAATAGAAGTGGCCAGAGTTGGATTCACATAAAGATGTTTATCATGCCTCTGTTTGCAGAGACATAATGGAGAGACCACACACTTTCAAACTTGAGAAAATGGCAGTGAAGGATGGAGGACCGTGTACACAGTGTACTGCATGTACTGCATGTACTGGAAGTACTGTAGTATCTGATTAGCACCTTCCTCCTCTGCTCCTGTCACGATCACTGCGGCCGATCGAGAGGTCATTTTGGGGAAGTTGCTGAAATCATTGTCTCTGTAGTTCTAGCACAGTGACCTACATATACATGACCCATCATAAATGCTGAACACAACTCTTTCTTCATTTTTCAATATCTCCTGAAAATGAAAATATGCAGTTCATTCATATCTGGACCTAATAAGAGTTTTTAAATCCAGACAGTTTTTTCATGGTTTTAGATAGAGTTAGATAATAAAGTCTCCACTGACCAATTTTTCCCTAACCTTTACTGAGCACTTTGAATTGCCTGAATATAACCATGAAAATGTTAATAATGATTTGGCTTCCAGGAGCAGACAGTGCAGTGGGTGACAATAAAATGCAGTGGCAGTGAACAGACTGCTCACATTTTAGAAACATTAACTTTCTATGTTGATTAAAAGAAGAAAAATAATAAAAAGCAGCGTAATATTTCCCTGAAAAGTGTTGCTGATCAAAACAACCTGATTATGAACAGAATTTTCAGGTTTAAGAGAAAAACCTTCTGTTTGTCTTCAAGTCTGAACAAGAACCAGGGTGAGGACCACACACAGCGCTCCCTGCCAATCACATCTCTCAACATGCTCAATATAGTCATCAGAGATGAGACGCCACCAAGCTGAAGAAGCAGCATCTCTCCTTTTTAAGGATCTTTTCTTATGTAATTGTCAACATCTGCGTGTAACAATGTGATTTTACACTTTGTCCCTTGAAGTGTGGCGTGTGGCAGAGAAATGATGTTGAGGGTTTGATAATTAGATGAAGTGCTCCCTCATTCTCTCTATCTCTCGCTCAGTCTGCTTTGCATTTATTCCCTCTCTCTGTCTCAATCGCATAACATGACTATCTGTGTGTGCTTGCTGCCTGTGTCTCCTCTGCCGTTACCCTCTGGCTCTCTCTTCATTTTGACTAACTAGGGCATGAAAATAAGCCTCCGCGGTGCCAGGAGAATGCTAAATACAGGGCCTCTTTTCTTTGGCTGTGCCTCTTTAATCAACTTCCTCTTATCTCTGCCTTGCATCCCTTGTTTCTCTCTTTTCAGAATGTAATGGAGGAGAAATCTGTACACTGCCAACGTCGTCTCCTCTCAACACTCCTCCTCCTCTGTCCTCACTCGCTTGTTCATTCGTCTGCCGTTGTTTCTCACCCTCTCCCTCAATCTCTGTCATTCGTCTTGCCACCTTGCTTATTCTGCGCTGGGCTGTGTCTTTTTCTGTCTCGTTTCCTCATTCTTCTCTTGCTTTGTCTCTTTTGCCCCTCGCCTATCTCCCTCTTGCCTCGCCATCTTTCTTCTTCTCTGCGTCTCATCCCTCTTTTCCCTCCAATCTTGGCATTCCTCTCCCTTTTCTACCTTTCTTTCTGCTCTCTGTAACAGTTCTGTTGCCCTCATTAAAGAGTAATACAGTGTGAATGCACGGGGCAGCATGAGTCTGCACTGGTGTGGATGAGGTTTGAATACTACTGTTCCTTATGTAGAAACACAACAGAGACTGAACATCATGAAAGAAGGTCACTTGATGGAGCTTCTTCAGTGAAGTATTTTATTGGTCATAACAAACAGCATTACATCCTCCTCTTCTCTCTCTCTTTCTCTACCTTCATTGTATCTGTCTCTTTTCTTCCTGCCCATTTTTAGCTTCCTGTGTTTCCACAGTGATATTTATTATTGTGTGTGTGGTATTTATGTATTGGCTAATAAATCCCCATTGGATGGAAGCAGGCCTGCTTAGCATCAATTAAGTTTGCTTTGGGCCTCAGGACCATTCTCTGTGCTATTATCTCACCCTCTGTCTGTTACTTTGTTATGTTCTTCTTTTCCTCCTCTCTTTCATTTCTTCATTTCTTCCCTTTTCTCTTTCCTTCTCTGCAAACAGAAGTATTGATCCTCCTCTCTCTCTCTCTCTCTCTCCCTCCCACTGTGGATTTTTCAGTTTTAGGTTTAGTAGTGTGTTTGTGCTGAGGACTGTAACTGTGACAGTCAAACTACACAAATGTATTGAGTGTGTGTACTGATCACGGCACCTTTCAAGCAAGTCGTGCTCTGTTCCGTTATCTGTGATCTGCATTTGAGTTACCACGGTAACGTCCTGATATTAACGGAGAGAAAAATGGTTAAAGCAGAAAACATCATGTGTCCATCATTAGTGACAGATGAGGTCAAGTTGACAGCTTGACTAAGAATGCTCAAACACAATCATTTCTTTGCGAGCTCTTTGTTAACATTAGAGGACATAATTGATGCTTTCAGATGCAGTGAAGTGCAGTGTGACTTGCTGTCAATCGCTGGGATAAAATTTGTTTTGACTTTCTCTCTGCGATGACAATCCAGGATGACAGGTCAGAGAAAAGTCCATGATTTACCTGTCACTCTGAGCCAAATGCAGTTAAACTTAATGGAATCAAACTAAAAAGGGGACGATGGATTTCATTTTAACGTGCTGTTGACTCGGTGCATTGCTGGACTGTCCCATGCTAAGTGGCTGTTCAGACCTAAAACAGCCCTGTGTTAAAGACATGCACGGTGCTGTGTTAGTGGGAGAGTATAAGCTGAGGTTCCAGTGAGACATTCACAGTGTTTACAGGAGGATAATAAGGATACTCTCTTCTATATCTTCAAAGTCATTATGCTGCTTCCATCTGTGCCCCAAATGCCTGAGTTAGTGAGTGATAGTCAGCGGCTTAAACTGCTGGAATCAGGCCCAGCAAGTTCAAGAGTGATGCTGAACCTCTGATATTCAACCAGGAAACTTTGAAAATATCAATGTGAATGGAGTTTGGTGTGTTTGTTACAGCGACAGCACCTCTGACCCCTGAAGTCTGAGATCATGAGAAATAAACATGTTTCAGGTCAGCAAGTGGGGCTGTGAGATAAGTTTTGTTTTCTTCCCATGAAAACAGCTTAACTGCAGCCCAACAGAATTATTAAGCACTTTTACACTGTGCTGCTTTTAAGTCTTCCCTCACTTTCCTCCTGCCTGAGTATTGGCTCATTTTTGGGATCTCCTGCAACCTGGTGACCTGACCTGGCCATTAGAGTAAAATCAGTAAAAAGAGAAGAAGGCTGATGTGTTAAGACGTTTTTAATCTCTCATGCACAGATGCCATCATATTCCACCCACCTTCATGTCTCAGTGTAAGAAAAGGCTGCAGCCAATTACTCCCTGAAAGGGGTCAAACTCATGTCAAACACTAGCCCTCCCTCTCTCGCTCAGTTCACCCCCCCACCCACCTCCAACCCTATATTGCCCTCTTTCTTTCTCCCACTGGGGTCAAACGTTACGCCGGCGCTATCAAAGAGGGTCAGAGCAGCTGTAACATATCAGGTCGAGCCCTCTCTTTCTTGCTTTCACTTCCATCCTCTCCTCCTCCTTTCCTTCTACTCTACCACTCAGTGTTCGTCTTCTCTGTGTTATCCTTATCATAATGGGGGGATTAAATAATGTATTAAGCTGAGCTATATTGCGGTTGTCCAGGGGATGTCACGGAGTGGCTTAAGCGTTGCCCCTATGAATGAATGTTTGAAAAGGGTAAAGGATCTCTAAAATCCCACAGACGCCCAGCCAGTTTGGGAGCATGGATAAGTCCAAAGGGCAGGAGACAATTAAACCTGAGGATTTGATCCCTGCAGCCGAGGTACTAAGGCAGATGGGAAAACGACAGACTGAGAAAGACGGGGTGACAGATGAAAGCAGACTGAGAGAAAAGACACATTAACAGACGACTGGGAAAGCAGAAGAGGAGACAGATCGACAGACAGACTCAACAGGTTTCCTCTACACCTGGCAACACTGCAAAATGGATTATATTTACCCACTCTGCAGTCTCACTTCCACCAACACAGGTGCACCATCATGTTATTTCCTCGATGTGATTTACATCTTTTCAAACTGACAGGGAACATCTTGGATTCTTGTATTGCCATTCTGTGCTGCCTGGTTAACAGCCTTCCTTTAGTTCTAATTTATTTCTCTGCTAGTCACAATATCAAACAATAAACAGGTTTAAGCACAGAAACTATTAATTAACTGCATTAAGTTAGAATAAGGACTTCCTTAAGGTCAGCAGGCCTCCATTGCCATGGTTACAGTAATGAACATGTGGTTATGGCTGTCATAATAACTATGTTAAAAGGTAACTATGGGCTGTCATAAGTAGCTAAGTTATAGGACCCTGTTTAGCATGTTAGCCTGCTAACATCTACAGTAAACACCAGCTGAAGCAGATGCTGATGGATGTGTCATTACTTTTGTGGGTAGTTAGTCATAAAATTGTCTGACTGACATTAGCAAGGCTCCAGGGACAGCAGCATAACTGCAATCAGGGAGAAGTCAGTGCAGCTGTGGACCAACACTGTAAGACACACAGATAAAAGACATGAGACACACACTACACTTCCCCCTGAGTGTGGAGGGAATCCTTATCATTCTTGAATAACAAGGTAAAAAAGGTCATTTTCTCTTTTTATGCTCATGTCTCCTGATGATTATTGAGGAAACAAAAGACAGGCAGACAAAGAAAATAATCCCTGTGGAGCTGAGGTGGTTCTATGAAAGGAGAGAGAGACAGTATTTCATAACCACCATCACAGAGCCACTTGTTTTGCATTGTGTCTTGCTTAATTAGTGATTGTATCTGAATATAATAAGAGTCAAGAGACCTGACCTGTACCTTGGTTAGTCGATGCCTCAGAGTTTGGAAATTACACAAAAGGGATGTAAAGGTTTGATCTCGTTGCTCACTTAACACAAAACGATGCTGTGAAATTTCATTGGTAAAAAGCCTCAGTTTAAATGATTGTCTGCTTTCCTTTCAGAGTCTTTGGGCGTAAATGACACCACAAGGTGCTGCAAGTAATTCACTGAACTTCATTAAAACCTTCCTTACATGCTAATGCTCGCAGAGAGTCAAACCTAAATTTACCTCATTTCTGTCTCACTGATAAAGTCATGGTCAGGACAAATGATAAGTCTGGAAGTGAAAAAAAAAAAAATTCATTTAGCTTCTTTAGGCAAATTTACCAACGTTAAGTTAAAGCATCTCTCTGCTGTTCTCCACTGAAACACTGTGCACCTCTGCTGTACTGACATGAATACATTCCTTTAACTTGAGTTTCAAATGTGGCGTTAAATTGCCCTTTTTAGTTCTGGAGTGGTATGAATGTCTTGTGGGAATTTATGTTAATATTTGATATGTTAATATTTGTTTTGCTGTCAGCGAATGAATAATGCAGAGAACTGAACTGAGGATTTGCGCACACACTGGTCTTTTCATTGCTGGATTCATAATGATTGTTCTCTGAAGGCTTTTATTTCTCCCTATGTGGCCTTTGGTTTTTTTTTTTTTTAGAAGGGGACTCAGTATAGCCATTAATACCATTGTGAGCTGTGTCACTAACTCACACACACACACACATGCACACTCCTACCCACACTGAACACAGGCACATGTTAGTTTTATGGAAATACAGTGTATTCCTAATATCACAGCATCGTTCTCTCTGTGTGCTCAATTAAACAGACAAACAGATGTAAACACACAATAGATGGCGAGCTCATCATCCAAACTCTGAAAGACAATTTTTGCATGACACACAGAAACGTACATATTAGACTGAAAGGTTTGATGTGTCCACATACGAGTGTCACAGCCACATATTGTGCTGAGCAGATCAAAGCATCGAGCAAACAATCTGAGCTTAATTGTAATTCTGTGTTAATTTCCATAATCACTATTATAATAACATGCTGCTAATTCTGTATACTTTGGCCTTTATGCTGCAATTAAGGGTGACAATGGTGATTACCATAATCACAGATAAAAATGCACCGGCCTCAATATCTCACATTTATGCACTCACTTCACTGTTTAACCGTAAAATGTTTTCCTGGCTGCCTGTGATGTGGATCTGCAGCATCTGATCTATCTGAGTCAGTGGAGGAGGTGGAAGGTGGTGGAGCCAGTAAAATCATTAGAAACTAACAGGTGTGATAAAGATAGAAATGAATCCAACCATGGGATTAAAATGTTTATTTGTCGCATACAGGAGAAGTATGTGTAGAGCAGTGTAAGAAAATATATATGGAGGGATGAGGAATTAAAGAGTAAAGTGTTGAAATATTTATGTAAATATGAGTTGTGCAGGTCAGTATGTAAGCACATGTGCACACTTTCCAACATATTAAATGCTAATAAGTCTCATTAGAACCTGAAATATACATTTCGACAGAGGTGGTTTAGCCAAACGTAACCAACAAAAGCTTGAATCTACTTAAAACAAAACAAAGATAATTACATTACATACATAAATATGTAATAAAGACATTAGTTTAATTAACGAGTAAGGCAAATAACTTCTCTCTAACTTAACTGCAGGTTTATACCCAGAGCATGATGCTAGTTCACCCTCCTCTTATGAAATGACTGAACAGTATAGGCATATTAAAGTTTGATTGATCTTTGTCTAATGAGGATGGAATATTTCTGACCTGTGAGCACGTTGAGCCTTCTGCTTAGACTCACTTTTTTTAATTAACTGACTCAAAACAATAATTAGCATATGGTTTTTATAAATATGGAAGTGGGCCACCAGCATCACTCATTAGGTAAATGGAATGCTGAGTTGTTTGCAGCTCTCAGTCTGATTTGATATGACATGATAGAGAGAGAGAAGGTTAAATATGCAAATGAACAACTACCACTGCTGAGTAAATAAAAACAAGTATTCTCCTGGAGTAAAAGGCATCCTGATGTGTTTGATGTTCTTCAGAAACTTTAAACGTCAAAGTATGACTGTGCACTTACTTCAACTTCAACAATATGTAAACGCCAAATAACAGATGATGTGTTTAAGATTTTCATTTGAGGACGTTTGTAGAAATTAAAACTCTCAAAGTTGTCAGCTGTTCTGTTCTTTCACCTGTGACTTCAACAGTAAAGAAATGTGCTGTTTCTCTGCTTAAGGCGCCTCACAGCTTCTTCTCTTTCCCCAAAATTTAATTCAATTAGGTTCTGAACAAAAAAAGCTGACAGACTGCTGTAATTCAAGAATACCTCCCGTATCTTTCTTATAGCGCAGGCAACTAGGACACACTGCTCCATCAGCTGAATTCTGGAGGCCTGGAAGAATATTATCGGGGCGACTTCTGCTCCCAATCCTACTGCTGTATACTATTAAAAGTAGAAATTCTATTGTCTCAGACGGATGATAAAGAGCAGCCTGTAAAGGCAGAGGAGTTAAATAAAATAGTCTAAAGTTGGGATGGGAATTTGCAAATGAGATTGAAAAACCAGAGGGGCAAAAGGAATAAAATGATTGCTAATCTGCAGGGATTCATTCTCTCTATATGAAAAATGAGGAGCTTGTTTAAATATTATTTTCTCAGGGAATAATAGAGAAAACAACTGCCACATGTGGCTTATTAATTCGGTTTGGATTTGTCTCTGATGTCACTGTCATGCACCCTGATTCACATTCACTCATTCATCCAAAAAAGCCTGTTTAGTCACATGTGAACATCATTTCTCTGAGACGATGTTGAACTGAAGCCCTGTTCATCTTCTCTCGTGGCTTCAGCCTCATGGCTCAGCAGTAAATAAGAACAGATTTCTTATATTCAGTGCATTTGTTTGCACAGGAGGTGGGATTTTATGCATGGATTTATATGGGGTTTTTCATACAGACTTTTGCTGCTCTATTATTTTTCTTTCTTCCTCTCCATGTTGCTCACACTTACAGTGCTAACACTGGTCCCATGGTGCTGCTCTCTCATGGTGTGCGTTCTTGGCTAAATGTATGAGACCGAGTGTTTTTGCAGGTTTGTGCTGTGTATGGATATCTGTGTGTGTGTGTGTGTGTGTGTGTGTGTGTGTGTGTGTGTGTGTGCCTAACAGATTGACAGCTACTGCTGAGAGGAGACCAGTGGAGAGCAGCAGAAATCAGCATGAAAGCAACACATTACACACACACACACACACACACACACACACACACACACACACACACACACACACACTTGTACTTCTATCTAACAAAAAATAGTTCAGTTTTGTTTATATCAGCTCTAACAGCTTCATTTGTACCACAGGTGTTACTTTATCATTACTTTTTGCTGCCATCCAAAAATGTACCATGCTTTCACCAAAGCTTTATATATTGCAATCTGTACATACCCATTCACTATAACAATTACAGTGAAAAATATTCAGGTTTTATTACCTTGTTTTTTAACTAGTAAATGAGACCTAATTTTGTATATTTGACTAAAACTGACCAATAATACTGAAAAAAACATGAAAATTCTATATCAATGTGTTGGTCTTGATTTGCCCACAAAGGGGAAAAAAGAAGTTTTTAATCATTTTTTCTACATGTCCTAAAAACAGTCTAATGAACAACTGTATTTTCCCATATTTGTATTTCCCTTTCTTTAATAGGAAAGGTCTTACATGTAACAACACTTGACTGTATCATTACTAACTACTATTAAATACAGAAAAAGACGTAGGATTTTTTTTATTTGTTTTTTTTGTTTTGTTTTGTTTGTTTTTTGTGTTTTTTTTTGTTTTGTTTTGTTTTTTTTGCTTTGTTTTGTTGTTTTTGTCATCCCTCCGTTCACCCCTGAAGGATATTATTGAATTAAATTGTTTTCATTTTTTGGTTTCATTTTTTGGACGCCAAGTTGCATGAGCATGCAACTTGGCATCGGCGGCAAGGAAAAATTCCTTGAGCAGAACCGGGCTCATGTTGGGCGGCCATCTGCCTTGGCCGGGTCTCACGTCTGCCATGAATAAGATGTATTTCCTTACAGTGGGTGAGGGAGGGGGAGGCAGCTTAGTTGCTGCTGGTGGATGCTGGCACCGCTGGTCTCTTCCACCTCTGAGGTTTTCTTAAACCTAGAAAATGGCGGAATCTCTTGAACGCTGATTTTCTTGGTGCTGCTGAAGTTCCAGGTGTTTCAGTCTGGGGTGGATTCTCTTGCTCGGTCTGGGCCGGTTGTGGTGTTTCATTCTTGTGGTCCTCCTCAGGAATCTCCTGCTCGGTTTGGTCCTCGGTCTGGTCTGGCTGGGGAGTTTCACTCAGTCCCTCCTCAGGGTTTTCCTGCTCAGTCTGGTTTGGTCGGGGTGTGAAGCGCAGAAAGTGGCGGAGTTTCTTGAAGGTTGAAGTTCTACATGTACCTACCCCGTTACGTGAGGACTGAGCAGTGAGTTCAGCCTTCAACATCTGCAGCTCTGTACGTTGAAAACCTGACCTTGGCAATTTTGAGTTCGTCCTTGAGAGACATATTTTTCTGTCTCTCCACCTGAAGCTGAGCTTCAAACTTCTCCTGACAGAATTTTAGTTTTTCTGTCAGAGCCTTGATCTCCTCTACCTGGGGCTTAGCTGCAAGCTTCTCCTGGCTCATCTTAGGTTGCTCTTTCAGATCCAGGGGCTCTGCCATCAGTTTCTCCTAGTAGAGCTTTAGCTCTTCTTGTAGGGCCAAAATTGTCTGCTTCTCCAGTCGGAGATCAGCTGCTGACCTGACCTCTCTTAGCTTCAGCTCATCCCGGAGAGCCATGTTTTTATCTTTTTCTGCCTGCAGCTGAGGCTCCATTTTGACCAACTGTTTTTTGGTGTCCTGTAACTCCTGAAACACCTTGGCATAGTTAGCCTTTTCCATTTTCATCAGGTCCTGAAGTTTTGTGATCTGTTGCTGAAGTTCGTTGCATTCCATCTCTTTGTTTGGCATCTGTGTAGTGGCCATCTCGTTTTTAAGATTCTCCTTGGTCTGAGAGTGTCGGTTTTTGAAACGTTTTCTTCCTCACCGTAGTTTTGAAATTTGAATATAACATGGTCTGAGAAGGTCTGAGAAGAACTCATTTTTTGTCCTCACAGTGTAGCATTTACAAGTACACACACACACACTGTCTCTCTCAACCCTGAGGTCAAGTGTGTAATAATGATGTTCCTATGAAATGCTCAAATCAACTCGCTTCTACTCAACATTTAAAAGCACTCAACCAGCTCATGTTAATAAGCTGATATATGCTCATGTAGTGAAGGCACTCATCAAGCCTGTACAATACATTCATTTATGCTCTTCACAAGCAGAACACAAGTGGTTTGGGTTTTTTTGACCCTTGTAGTCTTTACTGTTTATTGCTTGTCATGTAAACTGATTGTGACACAGGATATTTATTTATGGAACTGATGCAATACCTGTACCAGCTTATATTAACGTGAACAATTCAAATTAATTGGATGAAGTCCAATTAGAAACTGTAAATGTCAGAGAATTTACTCATATCTGCACAATTCTACCTGATTTCCTCTGATGCTACTAATCAGTGATACGTTGTTATGGATACATTTTTGTGTGAATTTGGGTTTTTGGAGTGAAACAGCTGACACATGGTATTCTTCTTTTTGTGAGAATAAAAGGATTGATTGATTGATTGTCATGAAATTTGGAGAAATGTTGAACTATTCCTTTAAAGATTCAACATGCCATAGTTGGTCACATCCTCACAGAAACATGTCAAAAAAGGGGAACAAGTTTCTTGTCTTGAGAGACTCTGCAGTAACATCGCTCGCTGGAGTTTTCTTTTCTTTTAGATATTTTTAATTTCAGTAGAAAACTCTTCATGCGTGAACTCAGTGTTGAAGATACATTTTTCTCTTTGAGATATTCATTAAGAACAAAGCCTGTAATTTGCATCAATAATATCTATCATCATTTATGGTAATGAATACCCACACAGGTCCATACTCTGTATCTGTACTTCATTTGATTGTACACAGACACAACAACAAAACAGCCTGAGGGGCAGCTCTGTGTCCAGACAGTTTGTTTTAAAGTGACCCTTCACTTACTTTAGTTGTTGCTTTAGAGATTCTAAATAATCAGGAGGATTTCATTCGATCCAGTGGTTGTGTTCGTCATAATGAATAAGCTTATAATGTATGTGCACCCACATGCGTGGTTGTGTGAACACGTGTATGTGAGATTTGGGCAATGTGTGTGGAAGCATAATACACAACAAGCAAACGCCTGAGTTGGTGTCAGTGCATTTGTGTGTGTGTAATGTGCATGTGAGTGTCTGTACTTCCTAGATAAGAATATGGTGTTATTGCAGAATAAAAGCCCTTCAGACTCAGCCCAGTGGGTAAAGTGGACAGTTATCAAGGAGCCAGAGACCCTGACGCCAAGACTAAAGAAATAATACAACATGAGGAGGAATAAAAGAAAATCTTAATAACATTATCTGTGTTGCTTTCATTAATTCTCTCTCTCTCACTCCCACATGCCACCGATTTTAGCTTTCATACAACACCTATCTTTGACACTCTAAATCTCTTTTTCTGTGGCATTTACATGAAACCAGGACCTGTAAACATGCTAATAACAAACTGTAGGTTTTTAGTTTCTGATTATTTTCTGCCAAACCACATGTTTTTAACTGAAACCTGATTCTAGGTGTGTATGTGTGTTGTGTAAGCTCTGATACATGATGCAGGGCTCAGACATTAAGTTGGGAGGTGTTTCCTCCTTTCTGTACATCAAAACACCACCACTGTATTACTGCACTTACAGCATGGCCACTTACAAAAAAAATAAAGTTGCAATAGCGTTAGCAGCTTCACGGTTGCTATGGATACCTGCAGACTTTTCACAGTGACTTAGAACAAACTAATGACCTGAGCTACATTTGAGATGACGTCAATGATGCAGTGTGTGATATAGTATTATCTAAAATATGTATGGTATGGCAGAATAATGTATGGCATGAGATGAGAAACATTCCTGTGATAAAAGGCTATGAATACATTTCTCTTGATTTGACTTCCATTGTGTTGTTGCATGCTGTTTAGAGGGAGAGCGTTGGAGGAGCAGATGTGGGCAGAGACATTTATTAGAAAGAGAGGAGCAGATGAAAAAAGAGAAGAGAGAAGAGAGAGGAGCAGCTGAATCCTCGCTGAGCCCGAGCTGCTCAGGTCCCCCACCTACTGTCACCATGACAGTTCATCTTCCACCATTAGAAGCAATCATAGCCTTGTCTTTATTAATGTGTCTCTTAACACTGTAACACTGTTTTTTAAAATCCAAAACTGGACTTCCTCCAGTCCAACACAGCCCCATGCCTCTCTCCCCTCTCTACAGTATCGACTGTTGCACCGCCCCAGCCATGCATCCAGTCAGTCTACTCTCTTAATTCCCTCCAGCATCATCTCCTCAGGGCCATGCCAAACTGGCACAAGATATAGCACATGATGAAAACGTGTGCCAAAAGCCATGTGCAAATTCTTTAACGCGCTCTGCTGAAAAAGAAGGTGACTGTGAGGCTGGAAATTGGTGACACAGATTTTAACAGTGAGTTTATGTTTTTGGAAATACTCCTGATGTGCTGATGTGAACAGAAGTTGAGATGTTGGTTTGTTGTGTTTGTCTGGCCTGCGTGTTGCCACTGTGACTTTTGGCACCTCTGCTGCATCTGCTTATTTACTCTCTGAACAGAAGTTTCAGTGAAATGAACTCTGTGCCTTCAGCCTCCCTTTCAAACCAAAAACACACTTTTCTGAATCACAAAAAGTGCAATAAATAAAACATTCCAGGACATAGCTGTTGATAGAAACACTGAATATGCACCTGCAAACTGAGGTCTGGAGTAGTATAGTTCAGCAGCTAAATGTACAGTATATTGTGTATATAAGACACAATCTAATGCTGTGAAGGCATCACCTGCCAAGCTGTAAGTACAGCTGCACAGAAAGATTTGACCAAAAATGCTGCACCTATCCAACTCTATTTCATGCTCTTTTTAAAAAGAAACTGTCACTGCAATAACTTTACTGTCTCTAGCAGGTTGAATTGTCTATCATATTGTTCTAAATAAAATGGAGACCAGTGGATGTCTGGGAGGAAAGAGAAAAACATTTATTAGTTTGAGACTGGTCTGCTATGGGGGAATGTTTGGCATGAGTTGTCAACAAGATGCTTGTAGTGTGTCCAAAGACATTTAGTCTACAGTATATCTCGACTAGAAAACTTTGTAAATAAAACTTTGTAGCCTGAAGTCGATAAAATAAATGGTGAGAGCAGAGCTGGCAGCTCGGTTCAATAGTCGCCACAGGAAAACAAGGTCTCAGCCAGCACACGGCTCTTCTATCACTAATCAACAAAAATTATGGAAAAAGTCATTTACCAGTCCCAACGCACCGCTATGATTCCTGACGAGACCTGAGCTCCTGAGGGTGAGATCCATGCAGGTCAGGCAGGTCAACAGCAGTGTTCACACTAAGCTGAGGGAGCCCAGGTCGGAGCAGTTTCGACCGGCAGATCTGCTCAGCATGTACAGCTCAACAGCAGCTGGAAGCGAGGACTCTGACTGAGCAGTCTGCTTCACTTAGTGCAAGCAGCAACTGGTTTTCTGCAAGGGATCAAATGCCTAATGTAGCTTGTGAGAGCCGGTGCTTCCTCTGAGTTCCTTATCTCTCCAAAAAACACATTCCAGTATTTTAGAGGAAACAAGCTTTTAACAGTCATTAAATCTGTGTTTTGAATGCATTAACTTCCTCTGAGAATATCTGGTGTAATCATAAATAAAAGACTCAAAATCTGCAGTGGCAATGTGGCAGCATGGCTGGCTTATGCTACTTAATATCTGCTACTTAGTGCTAATGCTGCAGTATTAAACTGGTGATATCTGTTAGCAACTGGCCAGCTTTCTGATGAAGATTACTTCTTACATAAGTCTTCAGTGTTTCACTGCAGCAAAGCCGCAGTAATGTCGACTGGTTAAAGACAGAACAGTTACAACTATCATGTCACAGATTTAAAATGGGAGTAATGCATATGCAGCTATTCAGCATCAGCAAAACATGTTTACAGGAAGCAGACAGAATATTGAATATTATTAATATTGAACATACCTGCAAGACTTTCAATAGGTTATTACACCGTATTAATAACACAAGTGGAAGCCCAGATTACTATGATGAGACTAAAGCTCAGGCTTCTGGTGTTAAAGGCCTAATCCTGCCATCAGTGTCAGACACACAGCACTGGTGGAATATGTCTCCTGGGAATCAGGAATGCCTGCATGTTAAACGTCTTCAAAGGGAGGTAAGAGAGCTGATGACAAGTGTTTTAAGAAATGAATTAGTTCAAGTCATGCAGGTATGTGTGCGTCCCAGAGGAGGCTGTTTAATGAACAACAGGAATTTGCTGAGCCTTCTGCCTTTCTACTCTTATTTTCATGTTTATATTTCCTGCCATTTTTTTTCAGTCTATAGCATCTTGCCTCTACACTGGGTCCCCTGGCTGCCATATCAACTCTGAGTCGTTTTCATGAGTCATTCACTTTCTTTCCTCTGTTATTACACACACATGCACACGAGATGTTATGGTATAATTTATTATAAGACAGGCCGCTCCCTGGTGGCCCTGCAGGTACAACAGGCTTTCATCTAAACATTTATAAGAGTTCATCTCTTATCACAAGGCAGCAAATTCATATTCCAAAGGTTTTCTGTCTGTACACGCAGGCACATGCTCTGTCTGTGTGTTGTGTGTGTTTGTTTGTACTGGCATGTGTAACAGTGATGAAGTGCCTTTGGCTGCATCGTGCCTCATAAACCAGCGGCCATCAAAGGTCCTTCTGTGTCACTCTCTGTCACAGCCACTCATTTCTGCTGCTTCAGTCCCATTATTAAAATGAAATATCACTATCATGTTTATTGTTCTATTCTGCTTCCAAATGATCACTTCTCATTGTTTTTCTCAGCCATTCAGTCTCATAAACTGACAAAATGAGATTCATTATTACAGTGATTCTGTGTGTGTGTGTGCACCGCATACCTTCACACACCTGCACCTCCAACACACACTCACATATCTATCTATTACAGCCTGCTCATTACTGAATGAATGCAGTGAATAGTATACCATCTGCTGGCTCTGCTGCTGAATGCTGAGCGGGGTTCTGTCAAGCTTCTATTTTTTCCCCTCTCTCTGTTTATTTTGATCTGTGTCTGTTTCTCTCACCTTCTCTCCTGCTAACCCCGTATCTGCCGCTCGCTCGTTTTCTTTGGAATCCAATAGCAACGCTGGCAGAAAAGTCGATTCGGTTGGCTGACGGACCTGGGCGAGGGAATGCCTGGCCCGCCAAATGTTTGGGTGACTTTTTGGATTCTTTGGCTGGGTGGTTGACTTGGAGCCTGGCTGACCACCAAATGACGTAGGCTGCTTTGTTGGCGGACAGACTGGCTGGCCCTGCTGCACGGCTGGTGCGACTGAGCGACTGCCTGTGTGACGCTGGCTCATCATCCCGTTTACTGAACGGATGAATATTTGGCTGACTGGATGTCGACCACAGTATTTTGTTAACTTAAATGCTTCTGTCTGAATGAACGGCTGCTTGTCCACGTAACATGATGACTGAGTGAGAGCAGCTAGTTATTATTACACCTTATACTGCACAAAAAGCTGTGGCAAAGGCCTGTTCTGCTCATTTCAGTTTGAATATGTGTTGATCTTTTGGGATGTTCTGTGACGCGTATACACTGTTTGTACAGCACCCAAAAAACCACCTGATGTGAGTGGATGTCGCACATATTTGGCTTTATCTATCCAGCGATCACGCTGACACTAATGGAAATGCTAATTATCCAGCACAGATAACAACCCATCCAGGACTCTTACAGTAGCATCAGTATTTGTGAGAAAATGTTTGGTTAAATGTCATTTTTTCCTCAGACAGCCTAACTGGAAAATCTTTCTTTGCTCTGCAAATAGGCTTTCCCTGCCCGCCATATGCATTTGATTCAGTTTGCATCGGATCAATAACAGGCTTTTGTTGTGGGCATTTGTCTCTTTGTATTAGTAAAGAAATGCTGAGTCAAGAGCCAAATAACGCTACTTAGGAATGTTTCCCCAGTCTTCAGTTGATTGGGCCACTTTCAAGCGTGTGTGTGTGTGTGTGTGTGTGTGTGTCTGATTCCGATTGGTGAGGGCTCTTATAATTTGATGACTTGTTTATCTGTGCTGTGTGATGACCGACCTTCTTAAGCTTTTTCTCTCTTTCTTTCTTCTCCCTGTTTGTCAAGAGGCTCTCTCAGCAAACGTTTCCAACATTAGCAGAATAAATTACACAACATGTTCATTCACTGCCATTACCCTTCCTGTGTTACCACAGACTTGAATCACACTCGTCACATACTGAGACTATCTTAATAGTGTTAAATAAACTGCACAGAAATCTGCCGATGTCTGGAGAGAGGTTTTATTTGCCCACTCTAACAGGATATTTTGCAAAAGGTATTGCAGTGATAATATTTATCAGTGTCCTCCAGCCCTGACACAGTTTGTTTAGACAACACAGACCTGCAGATTTTCATTTCTTACAGTTTTCTTGGTGCCACAATGTGTTTATGCCCCAAGGTCTCCTCAGCATCAGTTCCCATGGTCTCTTAGTCTTTGAAGTATCTTATTTCCTCAGAGTTCATGTGTCAGCTGTCTGATTTCTACTAGTAGAAATCAGACAGCTGACAGTAGAGTGTGCACAGTTCAGATTAAAATACTCACAGCTGTAGTTACTAGTTACTTGAGCTCCTGCACAAAGCCACAGCTTTCTTAAAGCACAGGCCTTGCCCCCATAACCTTGCCCAGGGGTATGCAGATGGCCCTGAAGGCATCAGTCCTTTCCACTTCACAAAATGTGTCTGCTGTAAAGTCACCACACAGACACATGAGCCACTGCAGGAATACACTTCTCATTACAGCATAACAAAGCCAGGTGAGGGAGGTGTTCTACTGGGCTCACTGACAGTAGCAGAAACATACGTCTGCTAGCATCAAGATCTTACTAAGACCAAGACATGAATTTCTCAAACTAATCCACCCTCACTCCTGGTGTTCTGTTTCTTTAAGAGCAACATTTAAAGTATTCAGCTGTTGACTGTAACCACCTCTCTCTCTATTCATCTCAATTCCTCCTTGTCTTGTTTGTGTTTCTCTCCCTCTCTGCTGACCACTGTTTTTTTTCTGTGCATTACACAGTGTCTGTGTTTTCTCTCTCTCTGTCAGTTTTCCATCTTTCCTCTTTGTGCGCCCTCCTTTCTCTACACCCTCTCTTTCTGTCCTCATTTCTTTTCTTCTTTGTAATGAAACTGCCCCAAATGACCATGAATCTATTATATCACATCCTTTGCCTTCCACTTTTCTCTGAGCAACTTAGCTGACACGGTGCAGTGACAGATTTCTTGGCAGTGCATCAATTAGACTTGCCAGACGGCTGAGCTTGGCTCTTTTTCTCCAAAAACTGTCAACCTCTCAGTGATGTGTCTGATCATTCACTCATGCAGTCACACACCTACACATTACGTGTAGACACAGACACACATAATAGGTCTTGGCTTTTTCTGGTCAAGAGTATTAGATGCTGTGTAATGTTTGGCACGTGGCCATGGCAATCAGGGTTCACTAACAGAACATCTGACACATTCACACACCAGCCATTTTGTAACAGCAGATGCAGAAACACACACCTATCTACTGCACAGACGATGAAGAAGCTACTGAATGACTGAGCAAAGGACGACGCAGCAGACAGAAGACAGGCCGTGATCAGAGTCAGACTGCTGGGCAACACAGCAACTCCTGCAAGACCACAAATTCTTGCATGTTCCTGCGCTAAAACAGAAACGGACATCCATGAAAAATACTTCACTTTGATAGTTTATGATGCAATTTGCCCGGAAATGAAAAAGACAGAAAAACTTTGGGTAAAATGTTTGATAAAGAGAGACGAGGGAAACAAGAACTCTGCAGTAAAACTTAAGGAAACGGATAAAAGAGCTCTTACATCACACCTTACTGTTTCAACGCCTGCTTGCTGTTTCTGAACTTTTTTGAACAACCTGACTTGAACCAGGCTGATTCCAGTCACAAAAATCAAACATGTTTAAAATAATCTCAATGATGAAAATGGAAAATGATGCAACTGTATCTCAGTGCCAACTCTCCAGATCTATCTGGATCCAGGTCCAATCAGTCCTAATCAGCCCAGTCGGCCTAACAAGTGTAAACTCTGTCCTCTCTGTCCTCATCAGTCACTTCTTTCCTTTCTCAGTTTTTTATCTGTGCTGTGCGCACACAGAGAAACACACCTGTCAGTGTGTCTCAGGAGGGGTTTTTAGGCTTTAGGTTCCTCCTTACCCTCGGCCACAGAGCTCATTAAAGGCACACTCCTGCTCTTTACACACACACACACACTCATGCTACACAGTACAAATAAGGTAGATGCAGACGTATGCACATGCACAGAAACCTGTACGCAGACAGGTTGTGTGTTCGCTCTCTCTCCCTCTCTCTCTCGCTCCCTGCTGACAGCCCCTGACAGCCCAGCTTGTGTTAAGCAGTCTACAGAGAGCTGGTGTGAAAACAGCCAGGCGAAAAGTTAAATGACTGTGGGATTTCTCCTAACGTCAGTTAGAAACCCCAACTGGTCAGCAAAACCTGCTCGCACCTGTCAAACTGTCTTGTTACCTCGCCACCTGTATGTGTGTGTACGTACATGTGTCTGGTCATCTAGTCCCTAACATGTACAGTATGTGTTGTGAATGGAGTGGTTGGATGATTTGTGGAACAGGCAAAGAGAGGAGCACTCAGGCATATTTCATGGGGACAAACTCAGGTGAAAAGATAAATGAAAAAATCATAGAAAAGACGACAGCCGACAGGGAAAACCTCAAACTGAATTACTGAACATAACAGTGTCACAGGTGATCCAGGTGCTGCATTTCAGAGCCATACATCATTCATAGTTCCAGTACAGTATTTTAAATATCTTTAAATGAACTGAACAGAAATGTATCATGGGAAACAGAAACATTGTTGGTGGACCAGTACGTCCTGAGATTACCCTGCACAGAAGCAACTGAGAATACAAAACAACACTACTAATAAGACAGCTAAAAACAAGTTGTACCAGGCGACTACCAGGTGTGGATTTGTGTATTTGTCTGAATGCTGAACTGCAGCATGTGGACTCAGGAAACCCTTTACAACCTTTCCCCTGGTTCCCCTCTATGGAGAGAGTAAAATAGTTTACATTAAATCTAATATGCCATGCTGTAGTGCTGTACAATAAGGGAATATGTCCTCCTGTGCCTGCAGAGTATAAATAATAAATAAGCACGGTGTGGTATACTGCGGCTGTAGTAATCCATATGAAGGAGAGGATGTGGCTCTTTCTGGGAAAACATTTAATTCCACGGATAAAATCTACACAGTAAATATTTAAATTTACATATGCATGAACTGATGGCTGCTCGCTATCATTTTTCAGATTCATGCAGACCAGGAACAAGATTCTAGAGATGCTTGATTAGACAGATGGACTCAAATCCATCACTAAGCAGATGGCATAAAATTGTTTATAGTTGCGGCCGCTGAAATAGCCCACAGATACAAAAAGGGCCATCTGGGTACGTGCAGGGTTTCCAGCATCAACCCATCTTTTCATTTGTCATTTACTATCACAGAATCCAATGTAGTCGTTCCCAGCGGTGTCTTCAGTAACTACCAATGCAGAAACTAACTCCAATATTACAGGAAAGGGGTGAATGTGATTATGGTTAAAGGATAATTCCAGTTTATTACACCCTGACTGTGGGTTTTGTAGTTTTGGCCATGGTTTCTATCGGTGATGATAGCAAAGGTAATTACTGAGATCTGGGAACACGCCAACATCACTACAATGAAGTCCAACGGGGCAGAAAACACGAGAGAGTCTGTAAAAACTGTCATGTGTGTTTACAACTGGCAGTTTAAGTAAGATGAAGGTCAAGGCTGATTTACTTCTGATCGTATGGTATGGTCAGCAGAAGACGTCTGAACAGTTTCCATGGAACTGTAGATGGTCAAACGTTTGAATGTGAATCTGCTCAAAGTTGTAATAAATAAATTCTATTTTCATCAAGCCCAAGACAACAAGTAGAAAGAGCCTGAGCAACCAGTGCTATCCTATCATCACACCTGTTCAGAGCATACAACATGTATCTGCACCTAGATGGTCTCCTGTAACACAGCACTGGCTGCACAGGTTGATGCTCTTAGCCTTGTCAGCAGTTCAGAGATGGAACTGTATCAGCAATCATATTCTTAAGCAATAGCTGACCCTGCAGTTCATAGGCCAAGTTGTACTATTAGACTTAGTATATAGTAAGGCTTGAAACTGCTCACTCAACAGTTCACAAGCTGAACAGCTCCAACCAATATGAGCTTCATTACACTGAGCGAATGCTAGAGACAGTGATTTGAATTGCAAATGCTTTTCAGATAGACGCTGCTCTAACCTGCTTTGTTTTGGTCAGCTGTGTGTTTGCATATAGAGAGTATTCAGCCTGATGAAGTCTCTGACTTTGCTTTGATGTCCCTCCGGTGTGAGAGGATGACTGACTGTCATCGTCGGACGGTCCACTCCCTGCTGGAGGAGGAGAGATGGAGAAAGAGCAGTACAGCATCAGGCCCACCATATGGCCATCTGATCTTTCAGCTTGGACCAATCTGCTGAACCTGTGGGAGCTTGGCTCACTGCACGCTCCATTTCAAACACCTAAGAAATCAGCAAGTCAGCGGGCTGAATCAAACCATGTGTCAATGAAATTCCAGGGCTATGACTTTTAATAGCTGCCCTCACTATCTTCACTCCATAGTGTTAAATTATGTAGGAGAAGCAGGGAGGAAACTTAAAGGTGCAGGTTGACAATGTAAAGATTGACATCACTCTCATATCTGTCTGTTACATATAGCTGGAGACACATGTAACATACAGATATGAGAGTGGCATTAATCTTCTCATCTAACTCTCAGCAAAGTTCCCAAAACACTGAAGCGCTCCTTTAAGGCATGACGCAGTATCCATTGCCAAGGAATTAGGAAAACATATTCCCTCTTGCACTTGTCCTATTTCTGTGCAGATCATGGCAGCCACAATCTGGACACAGTCAAACTTGATCTTACATAACTCCCTTGCGTTTCAGTTCTGCACACAGCCAGCACTGGCATGCCAACCGCTGATAATGCTTAATTGAACCTTCGCTGCAAATGGTCCCCAATCACCACTGGTTATGAAGTGCCCAGGTGTTCATTACCGACAAATTCAAACCATAACCTGAGGAAAATCTGATTGCTGAGACGCGAGTGGTGTTCTGTCATGATCTGAGCTGAAATGAATTTGAGGTCCTGAGTCGTGGTTTGACGTTTTGTTATTGGGTCAAAGCAGATCAAAGCTTTACGCAGGGATGATGATCATGTGGAGGATCTGATTGGTTATTGGCTTTTATACAGTGCTACAGACAGGTCCGTTCCCCCACAAACAAAACCCTTTGCTTTGTGTCAGAATTTCATTATTAATTCATTGGATCAGTTCTGAGGAGCAAGCAGAGAGACTGTCACTGTGATTCCTCATTAGCTGTTATCAGGAACATGAGCTGAGACAATACACAGGCTCATTGTGATCACAGATACTGAGACAGACAGAGAGAGAAAAGGATGGAGACCAGGTTGAATAAACCCCCA
>NC_066850.1:588575-693183 GCF_001640805.2 Lates calcarifer | reverse complement strand
TTTTAAATGATTTTATATTTTTGTGACAAATCAAACTATTCAGGCCTCAGATCAGTTACTGCAGATCTATAATGTAATGTCAGTGCAATGTGAAGTGTAATGTGAAGTGGTGACACCTGGACGAAATAAAAAGAGAAACATACAAAGGAAAATGATCAATACACTACTACCTATTCCTCATCAACAGTTTAACCATGAAAACACAGAGAAATATTCAACATTACAGCTGAACCACAACTATTAACAAACGGAGTGTTTCAGAAAATGGCTGTTATTGGCACAAATGACATGAATGATATTTCTATATTAATTGTCAACTAATGACTGGAGGAATCATGTATAATTACTGTGAACTGCAGAATAAAAACTTTCACTTTAGTATTTTTGAAAAACAGTGTTTTAATAATACTTCAGTTCACAGAAAATTAACTGACTACTATTCTAAGTTTTTACAAATAATTATAACTAGGACTATTTTCTGAAAGTTATAGACAGGATTAACCAGTTATTATTGTGAATGCTGAGCATAAATTAATTGTTCTTCTATTTCCATAAACTTTTGGCCACTTCTTATTATTCTTCCGTACGTTTTTCGGTCCCTAACTAGTCCCGCACGCTTTGTGCTATTAAAACCATTCAGGTATCAAAATGTTCAGCTCATTCAGGACATTCCGGGATGTATACAACTTTTTGATCTTATGCTTGTATGATTTTATATGATTTTTTTATGAATTAAAAAAATGAATGGGATCCTATGGGAGCTTTCCCAATCCCAAGGTTCCCGGTTCGATCCCCGCTTCAGACGCTTAAATTTCACTGCAATTTCTGCCGTAGAAACTATTCTGCTATGAAAATGTTTCACTTTTTAAGCTTTTCACTGTTTTGCTTATTCAACTTTTTGCAACAGTTTATGCTTTTATGCAATTTTGCTATTTACAACAATTTTGCTATTTTGCAATTTTACTATCACTACAATTGCTTTTACTGCCAGGTTTTGCACTGTGGACTTCAGTGACGAGATCGGTAACGCGGATGCCTACCCACCCATGTTCTCGTGTTCAAGCCCTGACCCAGACAAATATCAAAAACCCCTCCTGAGAAAAGCAATGATAATAGTAATAGATATTATGAATACTTTGCACTTTTTGCAATTTTGCTATTCATGCAATTTTGCAATTTTACTACCACTACAATTCATTGTAGCACCACACAGTACCCTATGACCTTCCATGGCACAACGGGTAGAGCAGTCGCCCATGAATCACGAGATTGCTGATTCGATCCCTGCTTCGGACACTGCACTTTATGCTGTAGAAACCATTCTACTATGAAAATTTTTTTACTTCTGAAGCTTTTTGGTGTTTTGCTTATTCCACCTTTTATGCTATTTTGCTATTTATAACAATTTTGCAATTTTGCAATTTTACTGCCACTACAATTCATTATAGCACCACGCAGTACCCGGTGGTGCAATGGGTAGAGCAGTTGCCTATGAATCATGAGCTTGCTGGTTCAAGTCCAGCAGCGGACAAATGGTTATAACTTTTTAAAAAATAGTATTACTAATATGAGTAAAGTTATGAAGAACAATAGTGTGGATGCTTGAAGCAGTCACACGCATTTTCCGCAGGAAATGCATGTTATCTAGTTCTTCCGTACGTTTTTTCGGCATCTAATTACTCCCACATACTTTGTGCTATTAAAACCATTCAACCACCAAAATGTTCAGCTCATTCAGGACATTTCTGCTTACATTCAACTTTTTTATACTATTTATACTTTTAAAATATTCAACGTTTTGTGCAAATTTTTTGCCATTCAAATGAATGGACGGAATGTTCAACTCCTTGAAAAGGAGTTTGTGCTAGAGACTTCATTTAAACTTAAAACAAGTCCCAACAAGTTCAGCTATTCAACTTACATTCAGCTTTTTGATATCTTGTCCAGTTTTTGATTGACAGCAGTTTATATTTCATACTGATTTTTGGCAATTTCTGAGTTTATAATGGGTGTGTATAGCGCTGTCACTGTGTGACATCATCCACTCTAGCTTTCAGCCCTTAAACTTTTCCTCAAATTTTTGTGCTTCAACTCTTCTCCTGCCCACACCTTTCACTTCTCATACACAATTTATACCTCAAATTGTAGATCATTTTGTGCTCTGTCACACAGTGTGACTCCCTAAGCCATAGGGTTTACGGTTTTTGAGGTAGCAGCCTCTGATCACCAAGAGGAGCCCTCAACTGCCCCATTCATCTTCATTTTAGCTGTCTTCATACAACAGCCACAGCAGGCCAGTTTTTAAACTGCCATACTGTGGTCATTTTTCACTTTAACTACACAAATAACACGTGTCTGTTCAGTAAAGTCTCCTGGTGCTGGTAGTCACCTGATTTCATTGATATCAGTTATGGTTTTTGAATTAATAGGGAGAGTTTGAGAGGTACGCAGAAGCAAATCTCTGTATTGTGTGGCTGTCTGGGCTCAGAGCTCACTGTAGCTGCTGCCTTTGATCTCTGTGCTGTTTACAAACACAGTCAGACACACACACACACACACACACACACACACACACACTAATGATACCTAATTCTTTCCATTTTACCTGTTAGGAAGTTCAGACATTCCACGTTCATATTTCATCGTCCAGCTTTGGCTGTGTGTTATTTGCCTTTAAGCTGATTCCTCAACATGTTTGTGCTCTCTGCTTTTCTATCTAATGCACTTAAGCTTCCATCTCCAGTTTTACAATTTAACTTCCAACTTTTGATTCTGCATTTAGTTGTTTTTCCTTTCTGCTTCCAGCCCTGTTTGTGTTGTAACTACTCCTTCATACTTTCTGCTACAGAAACCATTCAACTATCAAAAGGTTTAAACTATTAACCTTTGTGCTTATTCAACTTTCTTCAACTCTTTATGCTTTTTAAAATGTTCAACTTTGTCTGCACTTTTGCTATTCAAATGAATTATTCAGCTATTGGTTTTAACTTTCAGCTTCTGCATCTGACCTTTCTCTCTGCTAATTTCAGCCATTTTAAACTTCAGTACTGATTTTTGCCTTTAAAATTTTAACTTTTTCTTCTGCATTTCAACAATAATTTCAGCCATTTTAAGCATTGCTTCAGCGATCCATTCAGCTCTCAGCATTCACACACATTTTCCACAGGAAATGCATTTCAGGCAGTCATCTGATATTATCGATAGGAGTTATGGTTTTTGAGTTATTAGGAGGAGTTCAAGAGGTGCACAGAGCAAAATCTGACTCTGTAGAGGCTGAGACCTTGATGTTGCTATGGCAACCTGTGAGTGCAGTTGGACTCAAACAGGTGACTGTGATCAGCTGATCTCTGATGTCTGTGCTGTTTATCAAACTCTTGACTTACTTTTCTGTCAAAATCCTGCTACAAACTGTCTCCACAGCACATAGAAGACATGGATTCACACACAGTTCAACAGGTTTCACTTCAAACAGGTTTTAGAGCAGTTTTATTCAGGAGTAGCTTGGCAGTTAATTTCAGTTGGTGATAGAAAACACAGAGAGAGATTTTCAAAGTAAAACATCAGGCCAGATACTGGAATACACAGAGAAAGAGGAGGACACTTGAACACAACATGTACTGTTTAAACACACAGACAGACACACACACAACTATCATCTATATATTAACACATGGGCCATTCTGCTGGATTCCTCTTACACAGAGATCACTGATGAGGTGAATTATCTTTAAGCAGTGTTTACGACTTCATACCTCTTTCTCTCCATTTTAACTGAGTCAAACCCTCAGCAGCTGATTTTACCTTTCAACTGTTTTTACCTCTTTTACATTTTGACTTCCAACTTTAGATTCTGCATTTAGCTGTTTTTTCCTTTCTGCTTCCACCCCTGTTTGGGTTGTAACTGCTCCCACATACTTTCTGTTATAAAAACAATTCAACTATCACAAGGTTTAAACTATTAACCTTTGTGCTTATTCAACTTTCTTCAACTCTTTATGCTTTTTAAAATGTTCAACTTTGTCTGCACTTTTGCTATTCAAATGAATTATTCAGCTATTGGTTTTAACTTTCAGCTTCTGCATCTGACCTTTCTCTCTGCTAATTTCAGCCATTTTTTCAGTACTGACTTTTGCCTTTCAACTTTCAACTTTTTCTTCTGCATTTCAACCATAATTTCAGCCATTTTAAGCATTGCTTCAGCGATTCATTCAGCTCTCAGCATTCACACGCATTTTCCACAGGAAATGCATTTTCTAGTTATTATATTCAATACTAAACTCATTTAACACCAAGGATTTAAACAACAACACTGTTACTAACATTTATAATTCAGCTCATCAACACATGTTTTTCAGACTGAGTAAATGTTTAGGACACACACCTGTTTGTCAGGTGAGAGCTGGTGTTTGTGTCCAGGCTGCAGCAGCTGAACCAGTAAACCTGGAAAACACCTGGAAAACACCTGGAAAAGAAGCTCATTAGTAAAGAACAGTTCACCTGAACTGTGGGGAAGAATACAACACTGAAAACTAAACACTAGAACCAACAATCACACTTTGAGTTTAGAGGTGAATAAATGAATTCTATTATTGATCTCAGAGAGAAAATCAATGTTTAAAATAGGTTTTATAAGAATTTCTAACAGTGATCTGAGCTCAGACCCTGTGACCTGCTCTGACAGTTAAAATCCAGTTTTCAAGCTTTGATTTACACAAAACTGAGCTCAAGACTCCAATCACCACAGAAATCAATAATATTCACAACAGGGGATCAGTGGATAGCTATGGACAGATTACTGCCACAAAACGACAAAGAGGCAAAATAACTGAGTCACAAAATGATCACAATGAGATGTTTAACCTCCACACTGAAACACAACATGACCACAAAGAAACGTTAAATGACCTGGAATAAACACAAACCTACAGAGACGCAATACGATGCAACACAACCACAAAGAGACACAACATGATCACAGCGACATGATAATCCTCCATACACTGACTTAAACTGACCGAGATGGAGCTCGGCATTACAAAGAAGCAGTGAAGTGTGTGCAGAGTGAAGAGAAGCTAACGGAGCTGGAACAGACAGATGAACAGTTAGCAGCCTCCACAGCTCATGTCAGGGAAACACAAACACACTGTAACCACGCGATATAAACACTCAGAATGGAATGAAAAGATATCATTACAGGGTAATGCTAATGCTAACGCTCTCGGATAATGCTAACGCTAACGCTAGCCGCTAACTGTTAGCCTTACCTTCGCGTCACAGCTGTGTTCAACGTCCAGTCTCTCTTGTGTTCGACAAAAAGCAGCTCCGGTGTTTGTTGTAGCATCCAGACTCTCCGGTAACGACATTTTCTCACAGCACCGACAAACAGATGTAATACTTCAAACATGGTTTAAATCTGTGTTCCGGTTTCCTATCTCCGCCTCTCTGCGCTCCGCCCAGCAGGCCATGGCCAATCACGAGACACGTCGTGGCCAATGACGACATACATAAGCTAATAATAGCAGGTAGCCGCTGATTGGCCGGTCGATTCTAGTCCGCAAAGCAACCGGTCATAAAATACAACCAAGTCAAGACGAAGAGAAGCCTTGATGTATGAAAACACCTGGTGTACAAAGATGCGCCAGACACATTTTTTTAAAATGAGAAATGGATCCTGTGTGAGACATATAATCATGACTTGGCAGATAAAGTTATAACTAAGACTTTACTATCAAAGCAAAAAGTTTTTGAGCAGGAGCAGAGCAAATCTGAGTTTGAACCTGTACAATAAAATCCAGTCTAAGCTCAATATCAGACCAAAGAATAAGTCAAAGCGTTTTACCCACCTGGACATCTGTTGTGAACTTTTGGTCTTGACTGTTTTTATCGACAATACAAATTCAGAGAGTAAAAACTCAGCGACAACATTAATAATTTTTGTAAATGTTTTATTGCAGAATGAGCAGATTTATATGGAAAAGGCACCATGAAAACTATACACATACAAATGCTTTTTAAATTTCTCTGATTGGCTTCTAGAACTGTTTGGGTACGAGGACAGTTCACTACTTACAGCAGCTTTACTCTGCTCTCATCAACAACAGCGATTATCCAGAAACTGTCGACTACTCAGCGTTAATCATTAGTGTTGTTACAGTGTTGTGCTACAGTTCAGACAAAAACTTTTTCATTCGTTTTTTTTTCCTCCACGATTTACACTCAAATCGTTGGCTCAAAAACTTAAGTGCATAAGTGGAAAACAAAATCAATACAATCAATGCCACAGTGAGTCAAGAATGCACTGGCTGATTTTTGTACATCTTATATGCAAGCATATATTACACAGACATAATTTATATATAACATTTTCTCCAGCTAGAGGATAATCTGGTGTTTCAGGCTGCTCCATAAAAACTGGTCAGAAACAGTCGTGGTGTTATTAGTTGAACAGCTTCTGGTCACTGGTTTTTGCAGGAAAATATTTACAGTTTACTGTAAATTCTCAAATAAGAGCCAGGATTCAGATAACGGAAGAGTCTGAGTGAGTTCGTGGCCAGCGCGAACAAATCAGGTAAAAAAAAATTGAGTTGTAACTTTAACAGCTGAAGGTTCATTTCCAACAACAGAGTCATGTCACACTCACCAATCTGCTGCTCTGTTTCTAATCACTGATCAGTGACACTCAACACAGAAGTTTCACAATAAAAGCCCACCAGGGAAGACAGGACCCTTTCCCTTTGAGCCCCTAGAGGACTTTTAATGTGAAGTGTTGACAGTCCCTTAAGAGTGACTGAACAAACAGCAGAGTAGAACTCACTGACAAGTAGAGTCTGACATTCCTCTGTTCTACTGCAGTGGAAATTAATTTATGAATAAACAGGAAACTGGCAGAGAGTAGAGTTTGTATTTCCTGGGCAAGAAAAGTTTGGTTCTCTGCCGCTGACAGTACAGCCAAGATTTGAGAATTTACAGAATCAAAACTCAACTTTTAAGGTTTTTGTCCCATTAGTCAACTTACTGAAATAGTAACAGCACCAATGTGTAATATTAACTCTCTCTCAGCTCTCCACAGCAGGGCTGCAAATAACAGTTATTTTCATTATCCATTCATTTATGCACAGTGTGAACTGCAGAGCAGGAGGAGCTGCTAACTGCAGGATAAATTTACTGGAGACTCATGATGAGGCTGAAGAAAAGCGAAGAGGAACACGTCCTTAAACACAGATGAGTCATTTTTTTGTAAAACAAGGGACTGATTTTATCTTTTTCTGAATGAAAACTCAAGTTTTTAGCATTAATGAGACTAAAAATCACTCTGCACTGAGCCCAAATCAAAATTTGTATCTGTGCGCAAGTTTCACATGAGAAAAATGTAGTTCAAGAACAAAGTCTGAGACTAAATAGTAAATTTCTTCTTGTTCAATTCAAACTCTACATTAACTCTTCACACAGTTAATGACACTAAAAACTGTGAAAACACAGACTCAGTTATCAACTGATGAGGTCTGAATAAATGACGTCAGACGCACGTGAAGTATCAAAAAGTTGTGTCACATCTACTGTACAGCACAGTAATCTTTATATTTCATCTGACCATCAGTAGCACTGAGAACTCTTTTCTACCAACATGGAACAGGTTCTGATTCTGATTCTATTCCTGAACTGTTCACAGCATTTCGACTGGAACATGAAAAGTTTGCAACTGGAACCAAAATCTGGGAGGTTTTCAAGTGAGAACCACGACGAGGTCAGTGGGCGTGTCCTATTCTACAGAGAAAGGGTGGAGAAGGCAATAATAGAGAAGGCATGAGAGAGTTTGTAGGAAAACAAAAGCGTGCAGTGATCTGCTGAGTCGTCGTAATAACGGAACAAAAGTTTGGAGGTAATCAATACGATCTGCCATCTAGTTATTGCTGTTACCCTCTGTAACTGAAGCATTCTTGATTACAGTACTTTAGCTCAGAATTGGTGTAGACACAGGCTAGCTCACTGGATAACACCAAGGTTTTTAAGAGTCCTGAATGGAACTGGTTTTAAAACCAGAGCTGATCTGGTGGAAAAGGGGTGAGAGGGCACAGAGGGCTAAAAGTTAACGTGGATGAGCGTAGTCCCATATCAACGGGAAGTGGGTTCTGATTCTACATGAATCATTCAGGTGAAATATTTTTCATTAATAACAGCAAATTCAGCCAAAACAAAAAGTAATCTTGCACTGATCTGTCATCCGCGAGACTGTTGAGTGTTATTTAAGTTGAACATTCAGTCGTCATTAATAGAGTCGGCTTCATGTTTTACAGTCTGTTGGTCGATGATCTACCTGGTGACCTGATGATGTAAGGTGACTAATGGGACACGAGGCTACCTGTTGCTGTGGGCGGGGCCTGAAGAAAACACATTCATCATATTTAAGGTGGGAGTATCGCTGAGTCAGCAAACATTCATTTCAGTGTTTGGACAACCTTTGACCTCTTAAAGGAAAACAGTTTTTTAGCATCTGTACAGAGAATGAGCACAGCAGCCTGCAGCCATTAAAAGACATGAATCATTTTACAGGTCTGATTCTTCACTTGTCTCCTGCAGAGAAACATCTACATTTTATCAATTATTGTGCAAAAATGCTGATCATCAAATCTAATATCATCTTTCTCTGTGATCACTTGATTAACTCTAAATCACATGATGCTCATAAATTACACATTATTATAAAGTTCTTGTGCATTTTAAGGAAATAAATTTCACTTTTTTTGCTGTTACAGTCGATCACTTCTATCGTTAATTATATTAACTTACTGAAACTTTTGGTGTAACCATAAAATAAAAAGATTATATACTTTGAATATCATAACTCTTGACCCAAAAAAATCTGAAATGTACAGTTATATTTATCTTTCTATCCATGTATTTCCTACATTATATTCAAGCCAATATAACATCAGGTATCACTAATTACCAGCCTCAGTTTGTGTGTCTCAGGTATTTTCACTACAGTCATGAACATCTGCTTTTCTTAGAGAAGAATCTGTGACAATCTTTGTCAAACTCTGCTTAGATTCTACGTTGCTCCCCTGAAACATCTCATCTGCACCATATACAGTCTGTAATTTCACAAAGCATTATCTTGCAGGAACTCTCCGTAAAATCTTACGCACAACTTTCAGATAGGATCTTGTTTGTAAAGGAAAAGGTTTGTCAGGTGTTCTCTAGTTTCCATTGCTTTACATATTGTTATGACAGCTGAGAATCGTTGCTACTTCGAGAGTTTAGATGATGTGGGTCAATAACAAAACTTTAAAATTTTAATTTATGTCATAGAAATCAAGATATGTCACAGTTGGTTGGCTGTACCTTTGGAAATGGTTTAAACATCTGTGTATTGGTTTGTAGAGATTACACAAAAAGTACTGAACTGATTTGGACCAAACTTGGTGGAGGGATGGGACGTGGACCAGTGACGAATCCAAAATTTTTCATCATTTTCCTTAACATTGCACAACTTGGACATTTTGGTCTTGACAGAGGTCTGAAGATTCTGGAAATGCTTTTAAAACAGCAGGAAGTGGTGTTGTCTTTTAGAAAAACTGATGTTTAAGTGTAAAGATACATGAGAGGCGCAGACTGGAGCTGACGACCTACCAGCTCTTCTCCTAACGTTAATACTGAGAGGCTTTACTTTGGAAAACTGAGCTACTGAGCAGCTTTTCTTCACAAAACAACAAAACAACATCCAGAGTCCCAAAAGTGTTCACATGAACTTCAGGCAAACATGGCAGGATATCCCCTCTGTGTCCTGAACATACTGGACGGTGCAGAGGTCGGTCGGCCGGTCGGGTTTTTAATTTTATTTTCTACGGAGACGAGCTGAGGAGTTCCTGCCTGCGTCGCATGATCTCCACAAACTCGGCATGGTCAGCCGCCGCCTGAGGATCAAGAGTGCGAGAAAACAGCAGGCTGCAGTTTGAAAAATAATAGAGCAAAGGAGGAAGGAGGGAAGGAAGGAAGGAAGGGCAGGAGGGAAGAAGCCTGGAGGAGCTCAGTGGGTGCTGCCTTCGTCAAAAGACTCCACCCCTGAGTCACAGGTGCTGGCTGCTAGTTTTTCCTGCCGCCTCCTCATGATCTCCTGGAGCTCAGAGCCTGAACTCCTCTGGAAACAGAAAGAGAGAAGAAAGAGAAGTGGAGGAAGACAAAGAAAGAAAGAGCAAAAACAAAGGGAAGAAACAAAGCAGAGAAGAAAACATAAATAGCTGGTTAGAAAATGGAAGCACAAACACAAAAAAACATCCTGATCTTGGGAGACTCTCGCAGGACTGCTACCATAATCTGTTCATTTCATTTTACCTTCAGGTTATTTATTACTCGAGGCTAAAACTTGTAATAAGTTCAGTTAAAATATCACATTTCACGATGGGATGTGATGATTTAAGATGTGAGACGCAGTGAAATTAAAACTTAAACTCCATTGATGTGGTCATATAAACAGCTTCATCTACATTTTTTATTAAGTATTTCTTTCATCGTTGTACAAGTTAAATAAACAACCACACTGGAAAGTGAGGAGATGGGGCGGGGCTAGCTGGTTAGCATGCTAACCTCAAAGTATAAGAAAAGAATCGACAGACATGGACGGAGGTTGGTTTGGTACGAGTTTTGATTCAGCCTCAGTTTGTTTCTTGGTTTTTTACAAATTTTAAGCCTTCATACAGTCTTAGCTTCACTCTGAGTTAATGCTGCAGTAAAACAGTCCTCTGAAGTCCTGGACCTCCTCTGTCGGTCCCTCGAGAGTCTCCCCTCGACCTCTCGCTGCCTCTGAAGCAACTGAGCGTCTCTTTGCCAAATAATCTACTGAGCATCTCTGCTGCCGCTTTATTCCTGGAAATCAGAAGATTTTATCAGCAAATCAGACGAGAAAATCTTCTGGTCAGTCAGAGCCTAAAAGCGCTGGCTGTGGTTATATGGGTTTTATCTTTTGAAACTCGACGTCTGATACGAACTCCATGTAAACTCAGCCAGTTTTAACCAACCTCAGGAAGCCTCTGGTGACTGCCGCTGCCAGCTGGAAAGAGCATGAGCATGAAAATATCTACAGTGTGAATCAGGAGGCATGCTGGGAAACTGAGGCATTTCTACCACTTTCTAAAACTAGTCACACAAAGATTTGTTGGACTGAATTAGACCAGTCTGGGTTAGGTCTGATACACGTTTGAAAGTGAAGAAATAAAACGTGATAATGAGCATTTTATCGAAGTAAAGTAGAAATGGTTTAATACAGAAATAAAACTACAAATTTAAAAGTACAAAATAAAGTAGAAACATTTATTTCTTTCTTGGTTTAGGCCATATTTAAATGTCCATCATTGTGCAACTAGATGCAGGTAAAAAGGAACTCAAGAGCTTTTCAGGTTTAAATTCTGATCCACAGATCCTAAAGTTAACTACGACAAACAGAGGAGGAAAATTCTGTTTTTGTACAACCTGGGTTCTGTCTTTGTTTGAGCTTCATTTCTTTCATTATGGTAAAAATGTGTTAAATGTTTTCATAACTGATGGTTAACGATGGAAAAAAAATACAAAAATTCAAAACCTGGTTGTAAAAAAACAAAACTGAAAAGACTTTCTATTTAAAATTAATGTTAATTAGTAAATGGTTGTGATGTGATGCAGCCATTTAACTAACTGCTACTTAAAGCTAAGCTAACACATACAGAACTCATTCCAGCCAGTAATAGATCTACATCCTGGTCTTTATGGGGGGCAGGGTCAGAAGACGCACAGGTGAGGGTCAGGGGTCAACAGGAAGCGGAACGCTCTGGAGCTGGTTCATTCAGGAAGTTTAAGGAGGATTTACTGTACTGATCAGCCACAGCAGGAAGACAAATACTGGCGCTACCTTAAAATGCTGCTAAACATGAAACGACTGGAGCCTCGTTCTGACGGCCAGATTCTGAAAATATAACGTCACCTGAACATTAAGTTAAGCTCTGAGTCAAAACCTACAAATCACAAGTTGTTTGTCCCCACAACAAAGTCCTTAGTCAAGAAGTCCCAAATCAAGTCCAAGTGAAGTCACAAGTCATTGGTCTTTTTTTGCTTTCATCAAGTCGAGTTTCAAATTTATGATTCAAGTCCAGATCTCTGTTTTGAGGGAATCTGAAGCATCTTAGTTTTAGTTTTTTGAGAAATAAAACCCTTAAGAAAATGTATCTGGTAATGAGATGATGTTTGAGAAATCTGGCCAACAGAACGAAGCCGTGAACATCTTAATGTGATCACGATACCTTAATGAATGTGGTAACAGAATCAGAAGATCAAAGGAGGGTCAGAAGAAAACCTGCAGGTGGAAATAGACACCACACACCAGACCTTGCCAGAGTTGGGGGATAGAAATCTTTAAGACAGAGAAGACCCTGAACAGACCTACAGCTTCGAAACACAAACACTGTGCAGCAAACAGAGACGAGATAACAAACTCTAATATAGGTCTCTGAGTCCAGCAGGTGTCAAACTAGTCTAAACCTCTGAGGTAATACACTCAGTTTAAGGAAGACTGCTCCACATTACAATTAAAGTAAAATTCAAAGTGGTAGCTGCACTCGATGGTTGTGGTTAAGTTGCAATCCACTGATGTCAAATGCAGTTTTTAAGGATATTTATTCCTGTCAGAATGACTGTATTTTAATGATAAAGACCATGTTTTCTCTTTCACTATACTACAGATAAGAAGACTGCTAGCACAGAGTTCGATTAAACCACACATCTGTTAATTATTCAATAAAATTATCTGACTATCTATCAATCTAGATTTTAAAGTGGGACAATTATTATCAAAATATATTGGTCCTGACATCTCCTCTAATTTGGTGTTCATTTGCATGTTCTTATAAACATTTTATGCTTTCCTTCCTTGTGAAGATGAACTTTGCGAAATGACCGTGATTAGAATTTAAAGTAATAAAGGAAAGAATCCGAGGACACGATTTAGTGATTCTCAGGGTTCAGACGTTGTTATTCTGCTTTTGATAAAAAATGTTTGTTTGAGCTCATCTGTTTGCTGTTAGTCATGTTTGTCTGATGAATCAGTCAGCTGGAAGCTCAGATTAAATCCACAAAACATGATCTAGTAATATCCAATAACCTACTCACTGTGTGAAACTCTCTTTAAAATGGTCTTAAATCCAGGAAAGTCTCCTTAGGACTAATGGACACGCAGACAGAATTATTTCTCAAAGCTAATGAACTGTCTGTAAACTCATCAGTAGCCATAAATCTATCTCTAGAGTTCAACCAGTTTGATTCAATTCCCCAAACAAAACCTCACAGGATGAAGAAACTTATCAAATGAAAGCAAGAAAACAAGTTGAAGATCCAGAGGAAAACACAAAGATTATCAGAGCTGCAGAATCGGTTTAGGTTTAAAGTTTTTTCTGTCGGCAGCGTCATGTACGATCGGCGACACCCACCTCCAGTGCAGCCTTCTGAACGGTGACCTGACTGTAGACTCGAGCTCCAGTCGTCAGGACAAACTGTCTTCAGCTCCTCTTTGTTGAGGGAAAACAGCTGAGCTCCGGTCAGGACGCCAAGGCTGGTGATGGTGCTGCAAACAGGAAATACTGATATATAAACACCTGGACAGGTATCACAGGTATCACGAGAGAAGGTGTTTATTTTTCACTCACACTGGGCTGAAGCCTTTGGCCTCTAACCAGGCTTTGACCTCGTCAGGTGAGGAGTCGTAGGTGATGCTGCTGGACGGGAGGCTGCTGCTGCGAGAGGGAACCTGAAACTTCTTCTGAGCGCTGCGACCCAACGTCAGTCGATGCATCAGCTCATCCTGGACCTCCTCCATGTTGGATTTCCTTCCTGCAGAAAGGAATACAATGAACATGAACAGGTCAGATCTGTCTCTGAATCATTGCAAGAAAAAACTACAAAAATAAACTGTAAAGACTCAAATAAAAAAAAATGACTTGATAAAAACATGTTTTTCTGCTGTTAGGCGACTCACGGTTGACAGGTGCAGGTTTCTGGCTGCTGTGGTCTCTCATGGCGACGCTCCCGTTGTCGCTGGACGTGTTGCTGTTCTGGCGGCTGACCGCGTTGCTGCTGCTGGCGGCGGCTGGTTTGGCGGGCTCAACGGCCGGAGGAGGCAGCGGCGGTGTGGGGAGCCTGGCGGGGGCCGGAGGTGGTGGTGTGGGGGCTGGAGGCATTGGAGTCGCTGCTGGTTTACTGGGGACGTACTGGGGATCCGTCCTGGTCGTCTGTTTCTGAGAAAGGACAGGTTTTTATTTAGAGTGAGGATAGTGCTGATGAACAGAGCAGACTGTGGGACACACACAGATTCTGTTCGTTCTCTGTTCAGAGTCCAAAAAGTCTGCACTACACCATCTGAACCTGAAGAACGAGGTGCAATCAAAAAGTTCTGAGACTGAGTCACCTGCCACTCTTGGAAACACCTCTTGGAAGTCCTGAACGTCAAAATGGCAACCCTAAAGCCTGAATTTCATTTTGGGGTTTTGGAGAAGTTGTAGGGAGCCAAATCCGGCTCACAGGACGGATGAGGAGCAATGAGCTGATTGCTGCAGCCAAAAAAATTGATGAAGCACCCATCATGACGCACCACATTTCAGGTTTTGATCTGAATGTCCTCCCTCAGGCACCTCACAACGCTGCAGTAAAACTCAGCATCTCATCTAGTCGATGAATTCCTGCTGCACAACCCAACGAATGTCATAGAAAACAACAGCTTTGCTCTTGGTCTCTCCTGACCTGATGCTCCCTCTTCAGTCTTGGAGACCTCAACTTTTCCACTGTGAAGATTGATGTTTGATCTTAAACAGACTCAACGCTTGTCACCAGTGATAATCCTGGACATGAAGGTTGGGTCGTCCTAGGCCTGTTGGCAGAGATGCACCTGTGCACATCGCAAATGGTCACAGAAACGCCTGTAACACTGGTCCCGATGTTGATTGCACGAACACTGAATATTAACGCTCAGACTTATTTCTTGCACGTGCTGCGTGAGCATCAACATGCCACACACATTCACAAACAGTCTCAAAACTTTTTGATTGCACCCTGGTATGTGAAGTTTTATTTCTAAAGTCGTGTTTGTTTTTACCTCATTCAACTCTCCCAGTAATTGCTGCCAACGTGAAAAAAGAACATAAAACATAAACATGGTGGTGATGAGACGATGAAACAATGTCAGATTCACAACACTACAAACTCACCGCAGGGAGATCTACAAAACCTACTGTGATAATATCGTCTACACTGGATCTATTATTTAACTAAATTTATTGATGAAACCCTAGAAAAACACTCTAAGGAACAATCTTTGTTGGTTCTGGAGGGAAAATGTGAGACTGTTTCTTTAAGATCCACAGCAAACTACAACCACTCTGTCCTTGTCCTACCTTAAACAACTCAAACTCCTTCTTTGGCATCATAAGCTTTAGTCATCAGAAACAAAAACACGAGCAGAGATGAGATGACGATTTCATGGAAAAGAATCAAATGTTTAATAAACAACAAACATTGAGCTACAGTTAGCATTAGTGTTAGCCTGACCTGCTAACGTCTCCTACCTGTATGGTGTGGCTGTAGATGGGCTCTCCGCGGCCGGTGATGTCCAAGGCTTTGGTGATGTCCAGGATGTTGTTTGGCACATAGCCCGACGCCCCGCAGCCGTTACGAACCTTCCACCACTGCTTCCTGTCGTCCAGAACCTGGCAGACAAGTGTCAGGGACAATTAGACGATTGTAAAGGTCAAGTTTGAATCTGAAGTTAGGATTTAATTTACATGAAAATATAAAATCCATTAATTAAAACTGCAAGTTAAGAATTAAAGAAGTTTGTTTACCTCAACAACCTCGTCTTTCAGAACAGACAGCTCCGTGTTGTTTCTCGCCACAAAGTCATATTTTGATTTGGCAAACATTTTTGGTTGGCCTCTGGTGTCGGCATCAAAACTTCTGAAAATATATAAACAGGACTGATTACAGAGGAAACACAAAGTGCAGCAGGTATCATGGAGGAAAATTATTTATCAGTTTAACTCAATTATTAAATTAGGAAAATAGTTTTACTTCAACAGCTAAATTTATTGTTTTTCCTCCATGATAATGTAGACACCTTACTCTGTCAACAAAAACTGAACCTTTATTTACAAACACAAACAAATAAAAACAACACACATTAAACAAAAAGCACACACTCAGTGAACAGATCCATGTAACAGGGAAACATAAATTTATAATAATTTATGATCAACTAAAGACTAAAATAAAAGTGGGATGAACGGGAGCTACTCGAACATTAACTGCTGTTTCAGCCGTGGAGAAGAGTCCCAACTTTATATCAGATACTGAAACTGGAAAATAGAATCTGAAGATGATTTAATTCAGGGAGGAAAATTCAGTTTTTAAAGACTTCAGATGAGAAATTTAACAACAAGAGAAAGAGAGTCAGAGGAGACGTTCAAAGAAATTCAGTTTTAGTTTGGATCAGAAAAAGAAAAAGAACCAAAATCACCAGAGAATAAAACCCAGAATAGAGAGACTATAGCAAATAAAAGATGGTAAAGTTTAAAACAGGAATTACAAAGTTTGAAGGAAGAGTTTTATGGAAGATGAAGCATGCCTCATTCAACTCAATAATGTGAATAAAGACTGAAATAAATACATGAATGAATAAGTAAATATTCTCTTATTTATTATTTAAGACAAGTACAGAAATGTTAAAAATCCTATGTAATGAACTTATAAAAACTTTTTTTCTTGACTTGATTTTTGGATTAAAAAAACTAAGTCATAATTTAAAAGTCATAATTTGGTATCAAGTTGCTTATAAAATTAAAATTAACTTCTGTCCTTTTTTCTACAAAGTAAACTGTCAATTACCTTTCTTAATTGTAATTTAGTTTGACATAATGTGACTTAATTTCATGCTTTTGAGTTATTATTATTATACATAAGTAAATATTACTTAATTTATGCTCTATATTTAAGACCAAAATAAATGAAAAGATGATTAAATACAGAAAAAGTAATGATAGAATTTATTTAGATATTGTTTATTCTGGTATATTTATTTCAGCCTTTGTTTGTGCAGTATGTCTGTACTTATTATTAGATGAATAAGTCATGTTTGATCCTCTGTAGCTACAGTGGACAGTAAAGTGGGACCAGTTCTCCAGGGCGTCGAGTCGTGACCTTGGAGTTACCGGTCTACATGGCGGCTGACGGCGTGTTTAAAAGCAGCCATGGCCGTGTCCTGATCCAGGATCTGCATGCGTTTGTAGGAGGTGTTGGAGAAGGCGTACCCGTCTGCAGGAGGGAACCTCTGCACCGCCGACTGCAACACAAACACAAACACAACAGTCAACAAAACGTCTACACACTCAGCTAACGCCTGGTGGTGCAGAGGTGAACCTGGACCCTGACCTCCTGGGCCAGTCTGAGCTTCACCTCCTCTTGTCTCTGGATCTCGGCGTTGGCGAGACTCTCGGCCAGATGAGTCAGCTCCTGCTCTCGACTCGGAGCCGTCGTCGCCGTCAGCAGCGCCGGAGGCTCCCAGCCGTCACGAAACCTCAGCGGACAGGGAGGGAAGTAATGATCCTTCGGCCACTCCAACCTGGAGACATAATACACGTGATTTCTGTAGTCCAGCCCTGCATCAGCATCAGCTGGTTCCGTTTTTCTTCTTCTCTTTGTTTCTTATTGTGTTGAGTTTGTCTCTTTTCTTTTCTGAATATTTGTTCGTTCTGTTTGACGTCTCGTTGTCTCACCTGCATTTGGTCCACCCGTCTCCCAGGGCGACCCACAGGTGTCTCTCCTCTGCTGTCCCTGAGGAGTGGAGGAAGTCGATGGCCTCTCTGGTCAACAGAGGAACCACGACGCTGCGAGCCAGATCCACGCTGCCCGACGCCTGGATCACCTGAGGACGACACGGATACCTGTGCATGCAGAGGCTGATTTATACTTTAAAGTCCTGTGTGTTATTACAGAGAGCTGTGTCTCACCATCCTGAGAGGAGTGAAGAGGAAGTGAACCAGATCCACGGCGCTGGGGTTCTGGATGTGGTCCCTCAGTTTCCCCTGCAGATCAGATCAGGAAACACACCTCGTCACACAGGTAGGAACATAAATAATAAACACATCTGTAAACAGGTGCTGGAGACGCTCGTACCAGCTGGTTGAAGGCGTGTTTGAACTTCTGCAGACAGTCGACGAACTCGTCCTCACCAGGAGGTTTGGAGCGCAGAGTCAGGACGCCCTCTGGTGGACGGAGGAGGAAACACTCATCACACATGAAGAAAAACTTTGTGTTTGACGCTCAAAAAAATTCTGTGTAAACTTCATCCAGGTGAAAAACGATGTGAGGTGAGTGAATACGGTGGTTCTTCATATTGTGTTCATGTACGCTTCCTAAACATCCACTACGAGGCAGTTTATATTCACAGAACATCTGCTGGGCTTTTTATTGAAACATTTCACAGAGCAGGTCTCCTAGTCCCTCATTTGACTTATAAGAGGCTTCAGTGAACTGTTCTTAATTTTTTAAAATACGTTTCAAAAACACAATGTCAAAAATAAATAAAATCCTACCTCCCATGATTTTTTCAGACTTTTTAAAGCCTAAGATTAATGAATTTAATGCCTTTTAAGACTTTTTAAGGATCAACAGAAACACTGAGTATCCACCTGTACATTACACCTGTTTGTTATCATCGGTCTGATCCTTCAGTGTGTGAAGGTTTTAGGCTGTACGTGGTTGTAGATTTGGATGCAGGAAATACAAACACAAAAGATTCACTGCAGCAAAATCCGCCCTCACCTCCTGGACCTTTCTTCTTCCCTTTCTTGGACTTCTTCCTCCTGGAGAGCTCGTTAAAAGCCTCGGCTGCCTTCTGAAGTTTGGTGACGAAGAACTCGATGTCGTCCAGGATGTGGTTCAGGATTTGCTGCAAAAATTTTAAAAAAAGTTTCTAACAACCTGTGATAAAAACAGAAATGATAAACCTTTTCCTCAGAGGTTTAAATGCTTCATTTCACCTTCAGCTTCGTCCTTCGTGACATTTGTTCAGCACTGATTCACTGACTTTAATGATTAAACCTAAACTAACAGAGCAGAGATCAGTTCTGCCTCGGCTGTCGTGTTTTCCTTTATGTAAGCAGATTCCAAACAGATTACACTGAAATAAAACAACCTTCTTCAATCAGCTTAAATCTTTGATCTATTGTCCCGTGAACCTGAACGACCTCAGCTCGACCAGCTGCTCTCAGATCAGCCGGCAGCAAACTCACCACGTCTCTGTCCACTCTGGCCGCCGTCATCTCCACTGGCCCGTCGTCCTCCGAGATCTGTCGCTGCCTCTCATCTGACACAAACAACCAATCACATCTGAGGGTTTACTACAGATTTAACATCCAGCTCAGTGAGTTTAATAAGAGTTCAGACAAACAGCTGGATTAAAGGTTAAAGGTAAACATTCAGGTTTAGGTCATTTGCTCAATTAATCAATTAAATGTTTCTCCAACAAAATGTCAGAAAAAGTAAATCCTGACATCTCAAACCAGAGAATTTAACAAACGAATGACACCAGTGTCGGTTAGACTGGTTCAAAAGCTCGATTCACAACACAGATAAAGTGCGTCTGCCTCGTCATCCGTTTAAAAATCATATTTAAACATTAAAACCAGATGGAAACAACAGAGGAGAAAGTCGTCTGTTGCCACTTTAATCCAAGTTTAACATCAATCCCTGCTGTTTATTTTGGATTGTTTCCTGTGTAGTGACATCACTCACAGTCCTGCTGCTCATTGGTCCAGGCCGACCAGGCGGCCGCTCGGCTCTTCACGTCCACCTGGTCTGACGGTGCCGGGGGTTCGGGAGCTGGAGCAGGAGGGGGAGGGGGGATGATCCCGTCACTCTTCAGGATCATCCTGCAGACAGGTGGGCAGGCAGATTAGCCAATCAGCTGTCAGCATGATACCCAGTGTTTAATAAAACGTTTACAGGGTCTGAGGATCAGTTCTTACTTCAGAGTCTCAGGTCTTTTCTTCACTTTGCCTCCTTTGGCATCGATGATGGCACTTTCTATGTCTGCGTGGATCAGATTCGCCTGACGAGAAGTCAACACACAAAAACGTGTTAAAACCATTTTCAGACATGAAATCTGAGACACCTGCAGCTTCATTTATCTGAATCAAACACAGGTTTCTGTTTCAGAAATGTTCCAGAAGAGCTGTAATCTCTTTTCTAATGTTGTCAGCGGTGGTGTACCACAGGGCTCTATACTGGGTCCTTTACTATTTACATTAAATCTAAAGTGGGACCACAACAAATGATTGTTGTCATTAACCTGTTAATAGTTTGGTCTATAAATTCTAAATCAGTCAAACCCAAAGATATTCACTACCAGACTCCATTGACAAAAACAGGGATTTAACCAGGAGCTGCTGGAATACGACTGCCTCCATCTGTTAGTGTGTTTGTGTAAGTGTGTGGTACTTTTACTCATGTAAAGTATCTGATTACTTCTTCCACCACTGAAAGTCACAATAACGCAAGTGATGTTTCTCACTCTTAATAAAATGTCTGTCAAATATTTATAGGCCAAGTAAGAGGTAAACTGTGTTTGATGTTAACAAACCTGTGATAACTGGAGTCAACATTTAATCAGCTGTTCTGCTTTAAGGTCATTTTATCTTATTGAATCTTATCACGTAAAAGAACCAATCAGAGGCGGTCTACCTTGATGTCGTCACACTGGAACAGGTGGAGGTCTGGTTTAGTCTGACCCGACTCTTTACACACCAGAGCCAGGATGGAGTCGTAGCTGCAGGCGTTCATCACGGCCTGGCAGTGCTGGATCGTCCCGACGGGGAAATTCTCCAACTCGTTCTGAAAAAAACAAATGACGTCAAAGAGAAATTCGCTCATCAGCACCTGGTTAAACCTGAACCCTCAGGTAAGTCTCACCTTGGTCTCCTGGTCGATGAGGCTGACAGTCTTCTCCTCCACCTGCAGCAACATCTCCTGAGTCCAGACTTTCCCTTTAGCGTCCAGCAGGCGGAGACGTCTGATCCCGTCGTCCACCGTGATCATCCCGTCTTTACGGTCCAACACGAACGTGGTCAGGTGCTGAACGTCAGGAAAAAACAGTTGAATAAAGACCAGAGAACCAGCCGCTCTGCGTTATTTTCCACGTGAATCCAGTTTTCTTGTCTTAAAATCAAAGTTACAGGACGATTAATACTGAAATATGGGTGTAAACAGCAGTTGGCGGGTTCTAACCCTTTATTAGATTAAAGTCGCAACCAAGCAATGAGCAGGTTTCAGGCAAAGTTTAATTCTGTTTAAAGACTGAGATCCTCCCAGTTTGAGGCATTTGTATCGCCCCCTACAGGTGGAGGTCAAAATGCTTTGGTAGACCTACTCCAAATCATGGTCGATATTCCCTGAGCCCGGCCTTTTGTGAAAACGTCTTGGTCGACTGCAGCCATGTTTTTTGGCCGACCTGACATGGTGTTGAAGAAGTTCTATTCGTTTTTTTTAACAGTATGCTAATTAGCAAAAAAATCAACCACAGCAGACTTTCATGGTCTTCGGTGTGAGGGGCGTGGCCTTTCAAGAATCAACTCTGATTACAGCGCCACCTTCTGGCTCATGTTACATTGGATCACGAGTTATTGGGCCAAGTTTCATCTTTCTAGTCACAGAAATTTGAGCCACAGCAGAAGACAAATAATAATAATAAACCAGGTGAATCATGTTCAACTCTTCAGTTAAATACACTGCAGAATTTATCGTCTCACCTCCACATGATACTGTGACGTGTCCGTCAGGCTGTTGATGCTGTTTTTGGTGTAATGTTTTCTTTGTTCTGATGAAGAATGAGGAGCAGAGAATTAACTCTTCATCACAAACACTGAAGGTTTCATTAAAAGACAAACGCACCAGAGTCCCAGCAGGAACCTGTCGAATCTTCTCAACCATCGAAGGTTCAGATCAGGTGAAGGTTTGATGGTGAAAATTATTTACTGATAATTGATTCAATCAGACTTGTGTTGTTTCCTGGAGGGACTGACAAACTTTACATTTACATTTCACAGAGAAATACAAAACACTCACATGAAACCAGCTGGAAAACAAATTTAAGTCGACAGAAAAGAGATTCTGTGAAACTTAAATTCAAAATTATATAAAGTCCAACTGAAGCAACAAAACTCATCTGTTCCTGCAGAATCCAACGTTAAATCTGTTTAATACTGTTTTCTTATTGAAAAAGAGAAACTTTAACTTTCTTTTTTGCTGGTTTTTTTTCTTTTTGCTGTTGTAGGAACAATAACAACAAACCTCTTCATGTCTAAACTGATTCAGACATTTTCAGGTAAAATTTGTCGTCAGTTCAACTCATAATCAACAGGTGAACTTTATCTACACAATGACAGGTAGCATCCACCTGAACAGATCAGTGTACATGTGTTAAATGTTGTGTATATAAATGTAAATATCTGACACAGGAGCTGGAAGAACACATGAAGTTTAGTTTCAGTTTGACTTTAAATGAGACGTCAGGGGTTTCAGTTTCTGGGGGCAGTTCATCGGGAGGGGCAGGTGTGGGCGGGGCAGACGGGTGTGGGCGGGGCAGTTTTCAGTCGACAGGATAAAACGGTTTGTTTGGACACAGACAGGGTTTATTTGAACTTACTGAGACTCTGTGAAAAGAAGCTGCGATTCCATTTGTCCGAGGAAACATTAAAGTGACCTACGTGATCAGATCCACTCATTATTACTTAGTTGTATTTATTTAGTTCATTTAATGTTTTAGAGGATTAGTTTGAGATAAAATTAATGAACCTGCAGCTTCAGTTTGTTTTAAATTAACTGTCCAGCACTAACAGTCGTTAGAGAATCAGCAGAAAGACAAATATTATATATTATGTATTCACACACACACAAACTTTACCACACACGGGTCAAACTTTAAAGAAAACTGGGTCTTATTTTGGTAGGACTGGACATTACTTCCTGTCAGTTACCATAAGGTTTAAATAAAGACTGAGCTCAGACTCAGGACTGTTGAAACTTTATTTATAATGAAGCTGAGATGTTAACCTGACGTCCAAACATCAAATAAAGACCCAGTTTGTTCAAACACACACAGACACACACTCGTCTCACTCCGACTTTTCTTTTTATGTTTAGACGACGATCGAAGGAAATAAATCTCATCTGATCCTGTTCATGTGGATGAAGGAGACACAGCGGATCAGTGAGGACAGTTTCTAACAGTTTCTTCTTTAACATCAGAGAAACCAGACGTGAACTCACCGTACAGAGCTTTGGCACTGGACTTGGCTTTATGTTTAGGAGGCTCAGGAGACTGAGAGTCATGGCCACTTCAACAGAGAGAGAAACACAGTGTTAGTACGTCCACAGATATTTCATTTACTCCAGCTCCTGTGGACAGTGGATCAGTATCTGGAAGTTCACTGTGGAGAGATTCAGAGTATTAGATAAAATAACTAATGAGCTGCTAACGTCTAATGTTTTAATGTACGGAGGCCAGGAGGGGACATAAAGGGAAAAAAACTGAAATACTTTTTCAAGCTCTCAAGAAAGTTTCTCAAGATTTCGCAGAAGTTTACAGAGCTCTCGTAAAAGTACGTGTTTTTTTCCAACCTTCATTAATGAAACCTGAACTGAGAAAAAGACGTTTGTTGTGTAATATTGTTTTTTTCTTTTTCTGCTCTTGATTAACCGACTATTGATTGTTAACGTGTTTAACTGATATTTGCAGCTCTAAATGTCTGAACAGTTGCTGACTGTTTTCAGCTCCTCTCTCTGTCTGAATGATCCAGTTTTTATTTCAGTGTTTCTGTGACTTCCTGTTTGTTGTCATTCGTCGGCCTCTGAACACGAGGACAGGATGTTTCCTGTTAAAGCGACATGTGAAGTGACAGCAGGCCGTCGTCTGAGCAGACACTCGATATTTTCACACATTCACACTTCTTTATTCAGACTGATGACGACATGAATAATGAACGAGAGTGAATCAGACGTTTATGATTCTTTATTTTAATGAAGCCACACATTCATGAGCAGCAGTAGTAACAACGTTTTCTTTCCTTCAACTCAAAGCTGAAGTTGAACCAGATTAAAACTCTTTGTGGGTCATTGACCAGTGTCTGGATCAGGTCCTGGATCAGGTCCTGGATCCTCTCTGGTCCACTGACCTGATTGTCAGCCGATTAAATAAGTGGATCAATTAGTACGAGAGAGGAGGGAGATCAGGTTTCACCGGGTCACCGGATCAGGACCGACGTGATCTGGATCTCATGAGTCCTGGACCCGACCCGACAACCCAGACCCACATTAAATATATTTATTTGCCCCCCCCCCCCGTGGATCCTCCTCTGACTATAAATGAAAACCTGGAGCGACGACATGAAGCTTCTTAAGTTTCAGTTTCCATTAAAAATTAACGGCAGGTTTTCTTAGAAACTGACTCAGGTGTAGTTTTACACCTGAGTCAGACATCAACATGGAACTGTAATAATCCCTTAAAACACCTTTAATTAAAGCACAAAAACCTTTAATTTGAAAAATAAAACCCATTAAAGACACTTTACTTTCAATTTTTTTAACAACATTTTAACAGGTTGATGATTTTTCCCTAAAACATGAATGTGAGATGTTTTATTATTTTTATTATTTAGAGTTTTTTGTTAACGCTCTGAAATATGTTCAGCTACAAACTAAAAACATTTTAACAGGTTTATCAGATTGAACAGAAACACAGACAGGTTTCATTGTAGAAAGTGTTTCTGCAGGATTATAGTGTTTTTAAAGAGTTAAATCCCTTTGAAACGCACAAAACAACATTACAGATGAAACCTTAATTTGTGGTCTTCAACATGACTCTTATTCTGTTTTATTTTTTATTTTTCTTACTATATATATAAGAGAGGGTTCAGAGTTTAATGTGAGATGCAAAGTGATGCAGACACTGACTTGATGTGTGAACTGTAGGAGCCGAAGATGCCCGAGGCCAGAGCTGGAGTTTCATATCCGTTCATCCTGCTTCACAGTGGAACGTCTGGAAACAAACACATCAGAGTCATTACACTGACAAACACTGACACAGGATCAGTTATCAACGTCTGATCACAGCTCTGCACATACACCTGAAGGAGAGAATGATGGGAAATTAACTTTAATATCCATTTAAATATAAAGCCAAGGGTGTGAATACTTTGTGAATCCAGTGTAAATATCCTGACTCCAGTTTTCAGTCCAGGACCTGGAGCTGGTCCTCAGAGAGTCCAATCAGAACAAAGTTCATCCCGTCTCATTAACAAATCATTAAAACCTTCCTGTGGAGCAGCGACGGGGAAAGTCAAATTAAAACCAGCTCCACACAAAAGAGTCTGGGAGCTGATTCACGAGCAGCTGCTGTATGTACAGTGCCGACACGTCTGATTACTTTTCCCAGGACTCCGTGTTTTATTCGGCCCGCGCTCCATTTTGGACTCGGTAACCATGACAACAACAACACCGCAGTGATATGTGACGGCCTGCGAGGCGACACTCGGGGGAGAAACAGCCCAGGATCTGTGCAGACCTGTTCCTGGATCTCAGGTGTAAAAAACCTGCAGGAACATTTCAACTCTCTGACGGTTCATCTGATTCAGAGCTGAGGACGTGTCAGTGGAACACCTGGTGTCTGGACCAATCACAGCCTGCGGACAGCTGCAGGTTATAACAACCAACACAAGCACGTCCTCGTAAACGTCTCACAGTCAATCAGTTTATATTTTTAGCAGCAGGTAAATCATCAGCTGCTCAAAGAGGAACTCGACCTTTCAACACGTCTGATCGTCCTCCGTTATCATCCTGCACCAGCTGCTCCACACAGCATCCATCCTCCCCGTCAGAACAACAGCTCCACCTTAACTGTCTGCAGCCTTTTGTCGACCAATCACATTCATTAACGCCCCCCCGCAGCTCAGGAAATAAACCTGCATTTTTATAGTCTGAGTATTTATAGAAACAGTGAACACACACAGTGACACACAGGTCAAAGGTCAGATGTTTTATCTCTGTTTGTCCGGGGAGGAGACTCTGTTCTCTCTTCACACACCTCTCAGAGCTCTGAATGTTCAGCTCCACAGTGGACACCAGAATCTCACCAAAATAAAAGTCTCCACATTAACAGGAAGTCAACGCATCAGCCTCAGACACCAGAACAGATCAGGGTGAGGAAACATGAAGTTCATCCTCCACACACACAACCTCCACCTTCAGTGAAGCTTCAGCAGAGCGGCCATCTTTAATCTGAACCTGGAACTGCAGCTCAGAGAACCCTTAAGTTGCCATGACAACGCCAAACAGCCTGACTGTGCGGTTTTTTTTGCGTGACAAGCCGAGGCGAGGCGGGCTGTGAGGCGTTTCCAAGGTGACGCAGACCCTCCACCATCTGTGGCGAGGCGAGGCGAGCGGCAGACTGCAGATCAGTGTTTAAACACGGCGAGCTGCTGTTGACTGAGGCTGAAGTTTAATATCTGACGGAGGTGAAGAGGAGGTGGAGTCGACTCAGCCAACACTTCCTGTTCAGGTCAGTTCACACAAACACACCGACGCTGGTTTAACCAGGAGCAAACTGAGGAAATGATTCAGTCTGTGAAACATCTGAGAGAAACGCTGCAACTCAAATTCTCCTCTTTAATTTCAGATTATCTGTGAGTCTGATTTTAATCCTAGAATAACTCTGATTCTTTAATCAGTTAAACTAAAGGCCAAAGAACTCTGAGTTCAGATTATTGGGTCAAATTGAGGTGATATTTTAAATGATCTCAGATTAAACACAGAATTATGTCTTTGATCTGATTTTAAAATCCAGACAACCACTTTCATAAAATTATTCTCAAAAAATTGACCAATAATGTCAAAACTCTGATGATCCTGACTCTGACTTTAAATTAATAATCTGAGATTAAAGTGAAATTAATCTGAACTTTTCTTCCTGTGCCACTGAAGTATTTTCTTTTAAAAATGACTCTGACTGTTTGTATAACTGGGTCGTAGCTGCTGCTCCCTCCAGTCAAATAACCAACACGTCACACCTGCATATAAAGACCAATGATTGTGGCTGGACAGAGACACGCCCACCTGACCAGGTAAGAACCATGTGACCTCAGCATATACAAACACTGACCTGACATTAAAAAGCAGAAGGTGTGGTGACGGTAAACATTCAATAAAAGTCAATAAAAAAACAAACTGAGTTTGTATTTATTTCCTCCAGGTGAAATAATTATTAAATAATGTGCAGGTGTGTCCAGCTCACCTGAAACCTCCACTTCCTGGTTCATTAATCATTAGTGTGTGTTTTATCTAATCAGAGTAACAACAGTCAGCTCAGTGTTTCTGCTCTGTTTGATGTGAGACTAAATAAAACTGTTAAAGTCTAACTGCTGCTCAAACACACGGTTAATGAGTCACTGAAGAGGACCTGACCTTTGACCTCCGTCACTCAGTAAACGGTCAGAATCAGTAGAGTTGACTAGAATCAGATCGATCCTGAGTCGCTGCGCTGTGTTCATGGTCTCAGACTGAGCAGGATCACAGCGTCTGTAAACCTGAGGCTAACGTTAGCAGCACGCTAACCACAGACCTGAGCTGTGAAGGTCAGCTCTGACTCTGCAGAAAGTTTGAAGTTAATAACTTCAGTCTGTCTGTGAAACGTTCAGGGGACATCTGTAAATTACAGCTACTGTCCATCCAATAAAACACAACCCTGGAGTTTTCAAACTAAAACAGGGGGGAGGGATTGATTCTCCACAGGTACATCACGACACCTGAACACCTGAACATCACACTGTTCAGATTAATGTTTCACACAGACGAGCTGTTAAAATAAAGTTTACAGTGGGTTTAAAATGTCGTCTCAAAGCAGCAGAGTCAGTGTCTGACAGAGGAAAGTAAAGAGGATTGGTAAGAAGATTTACAACACACACACACACACACACACACACAAATCTAATCCCCACCTTCCTCCTCCTGAATAAAGGACACATTCACCATTCAACATATGAAGACGCCAGAGTCTGGAAAAGGCAGAAAAACTTAAGAATTTACTAAAAATTATTTTCTGAAATAACGATTATCTCCATCCTGGAACAGACAGATAATCCAAAAATATGACTATAATCTCCAATTAATGAATTTAAACTCCAGGTAAAGTCAGAGTCTTTAATTCAGACTTAAAAGTTAGAATTCTGTGAATTTTGTAAATATTATTTTCTCACACTGTCCTGATTTAAATCCCAAAATAACTTTGAATAATTCTCGTGATTTTTCTCAGAGAGAAATCAAATGTAAAAAAATCTGCAGTCTGACTTTAATCCTAGAATAACTTTTATTCTTTTATTTCAAAAGTTTATTTATGAATTTAATCTCAGAGTAAAATCATTTACGTCTTTAATCAGGTTAAACTAAAGGCCAGTACAGTGAGTGATATTTTTTGATTAAATGATCTCAGATTAAATACAGAATTACCTCTTTACAAACTTCTGGATTCTGATGTTAATCTGAAACTTCTAATATTCTGACTTTTCTTGACGTGGCACTAAAGTACGGAGGCTGAGAGCTCAACTCACTGCAGTTTGAGAAAACACAGGCAAACACACAAAACACAAGCAAATTAAAGAAAACATCTTCATCAGTTCGACGACTAAACACAACCAAAACCCAGAGAAGTTTTCAGTGTCTCCTGGAAACACCTCTGCTGCCGTCTGTGCTCCCTGCAGCACGTTCGTCTGTTTGGTTGTGTTGTGACTGATGACGATGTTCTCTTTAATTTGCTTGTGTTTTGTGTGTCTGATTGTGTTTTCTGCAGCTCGGCCTCTGTGTTAATCCTCCTCCTCCTCAGTTTGTTCTGCAGGTCCAACCTCAACCCAACACAACATTTCACAGTTTAAAACACATATAGGCCACACTGTTCCTCCTCTGCTGTACATGTGTAGCAGGAACCTGCAGCAGACCTGGGAGGACCGTGTGGAGACCTCTGTTCTGGTTTTGGTTTAATGATCGTATGAAATGTGTGAGCAGTGATAATGAGTGTGAGAGAATGAGAGCAGCCTCTGCTGAGTGTGGATTGATTAATTGTCCTTTGATGGAGGCCACGCTGCTCTGCAGGGAGCTGATTCTCATTTATCTGTAACCTACATACTGAATCAACTCTACTGTACAGAGATGATCCTCCTGCTGCTGCTGAGTCTGTTCATCTACTGTTAATCTCAAAATAAAAAGCAAATACAAACAACTACAACTACTAGACTAAAGACACCAACTAACAGAAACATAAAAACTGCAACGATGGAAAGTTTCCACTGGTTTTTAAGAGTTAAGGTCATTTTAAGAAACTGAATGGATTATAATATATTCAATAATCTGCAAAAGAATATAACAAAAACATAAAATATCAAGTTTAGTTTTGTTGATTTCAAATAAAAAAATTGAGAACTAGAGAACTGTAAAAGTAGTTAAATGGTATTTCCAGTGTTTGTGCTAAGATAAAATAAAAGTCTTCTGGTCTTTATGCTAAGCTAGGCTAACACTTTCCCCTGTTTACAGTCTTTATGCTAAGCTAGGCTAACACTTTCCCCTGTTTACAGTCTTTATGCTAAGCTAGGCTAACAGTTCCCCCCTTCATCTCCCTGTATGAGGGGAAACAGGATTAGTAACCAAACTGGTTTATTGCTGATAACGTCACGTCTCCACTGGAAAGTGTCATGAGGTCTATTACAGCTGCTGAGTTTGATTAATCCAGATTACAGACAGAGTTTCATCACCTCTGGCTGTGTTTAATCCATCGACTCTGGTTATTGACTCTAATCCTGCAGCTCTGACACTGGACTCAGCAACACATGTTCACAATCTGACCTGAGCTCAGCCTGAAAACTACAAACGCTGTTTCATCCACACTGTTTCAGCCTGTCAGTCATAAAGAGGCTGCAGATTAAAGAAGGCTAATAATAATCCATAATAATCCTGACACTGCTGAGGGCCCCTTTAATTCCTGTGAGTGACGAACGGGGGAAGATTTAAACACAGTGACCATCATGTAAATTAACTGGAGAAGCAGAGGGAGGGAAAACAATCATACACCTGTCGTTCAGCAGCTAAAGCTAAATGTATTTTACTGTATGAGGCGTTAAAACAGGAGAAGCTGGAGAGTCACAGAATATCAGACTGACAGCAGAGAAACTTTTTTAGACAGAAATCTAAACAGAGATCAAAAATAATCCAGAGTCACTGTTTCCAGGAAAACCAGGAATTATCTGATTAAACAACAAATGTACAGGAGCAAGCAGAGATCTAACCACCTCTGACCGGAGGTTCACCAGAACAGACAGAAGATTCAATCACACTGAAAAAAGTGACAGACAGAGAGAGGAGCTGCAGACTGAACTCAGAAGAATATTTTGGTTGTTGGTTTAATGTTTATAGTTTTATGTACCAATATTATTTTATTGGTTTTGTAAGTTGTGCTGCTTTTATTGTGTGTGTTTTTAAGTTATGACAGATTGTAAAGATTTTCCCAGTTTTCAGTCCTCATGTTAAGCTAGGCTAACAGTTTCCCCCTGTTTACAGCTTTTATGCTAAGCTAGGCTAACAGTTTCTCCCAGTTTTCAGTCTTTATGCTAAGCTATGCTAACAGTTTCTCCCAGTTTTCAGTCTTTATGCTAAGCTATGCTAACAGTTTCTCCCAGTTTTCAGTCTTTATGCTAAGCTAGGCTAACAGTTTCCCCGTGTTTAGACTCTTATGTATTAAAGCAGAGGAGGAGGAGATGATCGCTCCAGTCTCTGGTTAGAGAGTTTAACCCTCAGCGGTGGAAACGTTCCCTCGGCTCATTTAAAGCAGAAAAACGTCCTCTGAAGTTTTTCGACTTGGGAGTTGATGTGCTCTTTGGGAGTGAAGCGAGCATCAGGAACCGTTTTAGCCTTTTTCCTATGATTAACTCCATTTTCCAGGTCAGGTCCTGAAACATCTGCTGTCACTGAGACTGAGGAGAGAATCACAGTTTCTTCTCTGACTCACATCAACTAAACTAAAAAGAACTAACAACGACCAGCTGCCGTCACTCGACTCCGCCCACACTGACCACACCTCTCTGCAGGTGTATGAACAGGTGAACACATCCATGACCTCACTTTGTTCGCTTCAGTTTGTTCCTCTCTCTGAACATTGTCTTGTTGCCACCTGAGAGAATAAGCTGAACAATCAGCAGGGAGTGGATGGTGAATGGTTTCCAGACTTTTCTTTACCCTGAGTTTTTCCTCTCAGGCTACAGGCCTGCAGACATTACTCAGGGCTGAAAAACAAAACTCTCATTTTTATTTTTATTTTATTTTAAATTAATAAAAACAGATCCACAGACCAGATAAAGAGAAACTGATCCACATCTTCACCTGTTTTATTGCATTCACAGCCGCTTCAAAATAAAAGCCTCCCACTGGTTCACTGGTGAAGCTTTTAATGTGAAGAACAGGAAATGTTCAGTTTCCATCAGTTACAGATTAACACCTGAGTCCAGTGTTTCTCCTCCGTCTCCTCAGCTAAATGCTGCTCTCTGACTGAGGCTTTTATTCTGAAAAGACTGAACCAGACAGGAAATGTGTCACAAAACCAAAACCAGGAGCTAAAAGAGGCTCAACAGCTGGTTCCAGGTCTCCGCTCAGACCCACAGCAAATATAAAAACACGGAAGACGACAGGAAGCTGAAACTGGTTTCATCCAGAGCTACATCAGGTTAAACCCTGCATCCTGAAACTGGACTAAATCCTCTGAGGGGGATCCTGCCTCAGACCTCGAGACCTGAGACCTGAGATCTGAGACCTGAGACCAGATCAAACCACTGTGATCAGACTTTATTTTTCTGTCTCTGATGTTTTTACTTTGTCCTGCGTCTGATTCAGTTTTATATTCATTTCAACAGATAATTCTGTTGTGAATTGCGCTATATAAATAAATTTGACTTGACTTGACTTGACTCGTTCTGAACGTCTCCGTCCTGATCAAAGATGGCGGACGATAAAAACGTCCACGTCTGATTTTTGTATTTTAGAAATTTATCAGGGTCAATAAAAACCACGAGAAACCAAACGACTGAAGCAGAAAATGTAGATTTTAATATTATAACTGCATCAATAATAATTAACATTGAGGTGGAAATGGTCTTTTTATTTTAACATATTTATTTACATTGTGTGTTCACACGATGCAGCTCTGTCTTAATAATAATAATAATCTTATTTTTGTTTTTTGTCACAGATTGTTTTCTATCCTACAGTCGATGTTTTTACATGTGACTGTTTGTCTCTTTCTCTTCTTCCTGCTTCACAGATCAAACCTGAAAGACTTTTTAAAGCTGAGGAATATTCAGAGTAAACAGGTGTGAACAGATCCTACCTGTCCGTGTCGTCCACAGGTGAATCGTTCTCTTCAGTATCGAACCTGCTCTGACTCCACAGACTGACGAGGATCTGAGGCTCGTGTGTGACAGATTACTGAGGATCCAGGTCTCTGCAGGTCCTGGATTTACTACAGCAGCTTGTTGTTGTTCACTGACGAGTCTAAGCCTCTAATTAATGACTCGTTAGGAACAGGTGGGGGAGGGGCTGAGGAGCAGGGGGCGGGGCTTAGAGACTGACAGGACTTAAAGCTCCACAGTCTGAACATCATGTGTTTACAACAAAACTTTTCATCTGGATTTTAACTGAATTCTATTGATTCATTTACATTTTCCTTTTATTCTACGTTTCATTTCCTGGTTCAGTAACTGCAGTAAAACAAACTGAACTCAGGTCAGAAATCACAGTGAATTATTGTTAATCCTCCACATGAAGCCTTTAATAATCTGATTTAATCCAGATTTAATGAACCTGAGACTCACTGAGCCTCGCTCTGTAACTCTAAGAAAACACTGAGCTCAGTATTGATCAGATCATCAGTTATCAACAGGATCAGGAGTTTATCTGCTGCTGGACTCTGGTCTTTGTCCTGATCTGGTTTTAGGACAAATTCTAAATAAATGAAAGGACGTAGATGAATTCTTGAGTTTAGTTTTGGTTTTAATGAATGTGTTTGTTTTTACTTTCAGTGAACTGTCTCTTTTCTCTGAGACTAATTATATTCGGACTTTTCCTCCAAATAAAACCTTGACTTGGTTTTTTAAATAACCACAACTTCTTCGCTGCAGAGTTTTGATTCAATCCTTTAAATTACAACTTTAATCTCATCACAACTTCTGATCATAAATGTGAAACGTTATCTGTGAGATGATGTGTTAAATCCTAAAACTAAATATTTTATCTGAGATATTTGAGATTAAACAAGAATCAAACTCAGAGTTTATGATCACGTCATAAACATGATGAGTCTTAAAGGATCTTTATCACATTCATTAAATAATAAAACTGATCTGGGAGCAGCTGATCAGGACTCTGTGGATCAGGACTCTGTGGATCAGGACTCTGTGGATCAGGACTCTGTGGATCTGATGGATTGGACATGTTCACTTCATAAAACAGTCCAGTAAGTCTAAGAGACCAGAACCAGGATGAACCATGAAACCAGTTTCCTCCTGCAGAGACCACATGAATCCTTCAGGCCTCAGAGAACAGAGAAGATGAAAACTATAAAACATGAAGGTGGTCTTGTTCTCTGACCTGTGACCTGTGACCTGTGACCTCTGACACAGAGCAGCTCGTCACTGAAGCTTCAGTTTTATCTCCAGAGTTTCTGTTCGACACTGAGCAACTGAACCAGCAACAAAACACAAACTGAGAGAAAGAAAACCACACACACACACACACACACACACACACACACACACACACACACACACACACACAGGATTAACAGTTTGCTCTGCTTCATTAAAACGATAAATTAAAACTCTGAACCTGCTGCTTTTCATGAGGTCACATGATCTCTAAAGGTCAAAGGTCAAACAGTCCAGATGACTTCAGATCACATCAATCAATCAATCATCAATCAATCAATCATCAATCAAATTCTGTTTCTATAGCAGCACAGAAACAGTTCACAGTGATGAAACAGACTGAGACTGATTCAAACCAACAGGAAAAATAAGAAAACAAAAACTAAACTAAATTAAATTAAATAGTAAATTAGTAAAAACATGTTGATCTGAGAGAAACTCAACTTTAAACACAAACTTTACTCAGACTTTATTATTTATTTATTAACTTCTTATTGATTTATTCTCCTGTTTTATTTCTACTGTTTCTGTTTCATTTGATCAGATTCATCTTTTTATTTCTTCGTCTCATCATCTCTGACTCTGACCTGCATTAACCTGCATGAAAGATGCAAATAAACTCTGACTGATTGATTGATTGATTGATTGACTGATTGATCCTCTGCCTCTCAGCTGTTTCTTGTTTAGTGTGAAACTCGACTCCTGTTCAAACTCATCAGCTCCAGTTTCCTGTTTCTGTCCCATAATTCAACACGGGGACTCTCCTCTCCATCAGATCACGGCAACACCTGGCAGGTACGGTTACATCACCCTGTCGTCACGGTAACAGACATCACACACACACACACACACACACACACACACACACACACACACAAACAGCAGGATCTCCCGGAAGACGCCAGGTAACACTCACAGTCTGAGTGTTTGTTTCTTAGATTTAATGGATAAAAAGATGAAAAAAAAACAAAACACGACAGATCAATAAATCAATAAACTGATCATCAGCTACAGTTATTGATCAGCCTGAGAATAAACTCAGGTTTAATCCAGAATCAATCACAGAGTAAAGTCAGATTAAAACCTGTAAAACCAGGACTTTCAGGACCAGAATCTGATCGTTTCCTCTGCTAAAAATAAAACGAGCAGAGACTCTGGGAAACATCCAGAAATAGTCCGAGTCCTCAACAGCTGGACGGACGTTTCCCACGAAGACCAGAGTCCCCACAGAAAACAGATCCAGGACCAGCTGTGGACTTTAATCCTCCACTAACAGGAAGCTCTCAGAAAGTGGGACAAAGCTTCAGAAAAACAGCAAAGATTACACAACACGCTCAAAGGTCCTTCAAGTGTTCAGCATCAGCAGATGTGGTTTTCTAAGAGGCTGACGACCTTTGACCTCCAGATAAAACAGCTAACAGTGAGCTGACATCACCCTCCAGATAAAACACCTGAGTACAGGTACAGAGGAGGGTCAACGATCCCAGCAGCAGAGTTAAAACCAGTGGACTGAATCGTCATCTCTGTGACCCAAACAAAGATGGCGGCTGAAGTCAGCAGGGTTTCAGAGATGGACGTGGACAAAAAAAATAACAACAACCAGCCTGAACTCAGAGGTCACGACCTGAAGACGTGTGTTTGGGTCAAAGATGCAGAGACCAGGTAAAATCTTATTTACTGTACGTCTCATGTTTCATATCTGCAGGCAGGGACGGATCAAGAGCCAGCGGGGCCCCACAGCACAGACAAATGAAAAGACCCCGACTCACAGACGCAGAACAAACAGTTCCTGTGCTGATTTTAAGTCTCTTTTCTGTAATGTTGTGTCTCTGCTGTCGGTTTTCAGTCTCCTGTGGTCGTCTTTAACTTTCCAACAGGAAGCATCAACAGTCACTGTAAACAGAGGATCTGGTCCAGAGCTTCCTGATCCCCCGGGCTCTGTTCAGTGATCCAGTCTTAGAGGAGGATTCATTAAAACGACTCAGTGTTTCAAAGTTCAGAAATATCAGCCAACATTTAAAAACTGAGGCTAAAAGCCTGGAAGGTGAAGAGCAGATTACAGACTGAGGCTTCATCATCTGTGGAGTGACCAGGTGATCTCACCTGGGACCTGGACTCATAACACCAATTACCTGGAGAGGTCACAGGAGGGAAACTAATGAGCTGCAGCTTATTATCGTGTTAACCGTTTACACCGGCCTCTCAGGAACAAACTGTCCATCTCTCTCTGAATGTAAATGAATGTGTTTTTTCCCGCTGAAACCAGGTGAGACTCTGCTGCTAGCTTCAACCGGTCATGTCCGTAATGTCAGCTAAAGTCAAAGATAACAGGAGCCGGTTGTTTTCAAAGGACAAAAAGAGATTAAATGAAACCGCCGAGACCTTCCGTTAACCCCGGCTGGAACAATACGGAGCCGTGCTATCTCTGTCATCCCTGGCAACCGGGCTCCATTCAGGCCAAGCCAAACAAAAGGGCTCCGACACACCGGGCAGCCCCCGGACACACAGCCGGGGACACACCGCCTGTTGACGGGGCCGCCTCACACACCTGTACGGCGGCGTTAGCCTGGCTCGGCTCGGGTTAGCTTGTTTTTGTCTTTATATTTGATAAATTCATGTGTTTTCCTTTCACTGACAAACTGTGGGTCACTATGCGGAGCGTGGAGCTGCCCTTAACCTTCATTTTTGTCCCCCATGAACACAGTGTGCCAAATCCCATTTAAAATTCTGACGATTTAAGGTGAGTTAGCGTATCAGAGAGTATAAACACAGGATTACACGGTCAAAGGGTCTGTTGTGAGCTGTGTTTGAAGCTGTTAATGATTTCGGCATAAATATGATCTAATATAAGGCGATTATTTTTAAATAAACTGTTTAGAAAGGCTTGGTCCTGGTTCACACAACTCGGCGTCGCCCAGCGCAATGCAACGTAAATTTCTTTTAAGAACACACAAGAAATAACACGATAAGTGGTGATAAAAGTTAAACTTACATTTATATAACACATTTGAGGTGTTATACAGGTATGCCGAATTAACGATGTAGCACTGACACTACGTTACATGTGGTAAACTCGTGTATACCTGCCTGTAAATAGCTACAGCCTTATTTAATCTAAAATTCCCAATGGAGTCTGGTGTTTGTGTTCTCCGCTTACAACACCGCAGGGCTACCTTTCCCTCCACAGAGCAAGAGGGCAGATCAAGTTGCCTCGGTTTGCATTTACATTTTCTATGAACGTTACCACGAACAAGCCGATAAAACCAGAATATATATTTATTTCAGCCTAAATAAAGATCATTTTAACACGAGCTTCGGTTCATGTGAACGGACAGAAACGGTCTCCGGGTGGAGCTGGGTGGAGGAGGAGGAATGTGAAGTGCTCTGTTGGAAATCATTAAAACAGTCTTACCTGCAGGTGTGGGCTTCATCCACTAATAATCCGCGTGGCGTTACAAAAACATGGCACAGAGAAGAAATAAAAACTACAAAATAAAAACACGTTAATCCTCCAGGTTTTCACCGCCTCCTCCGGACACTTTATATCCGACAAACTGAGCTGTGTTTCGGGGAGAGGAGCAGTGTTTTTAGCGGCTCCGCTCCAGAGATGTGACTCGGATTAAACTACACTTGACTTTGAATCGAGAAGCAGCAGCAGCAGCAACCTGCCCGGAGACCGAGGGAGGGAGGAGCCCTGAGCGCTGACTGACAGGCGGAGCAGCAACAGCTGCCTCCAGAGGACACACCCATCTGTATCCAAGATACACGAGGAAGGTCCTCCTCCTCCTCCTCCTCCTCCTCCTCCTCCTCTTCTTCTTCTGTTGTTTCTTCCTCTTCCTCTTTTTCTTCCTCTCCTTCTTCTGTATTGTAATAAATTTACTCGTCCGTCAGTTTTGTGTTTCCACATTTCTTTTCATATTTCTTAACTAAAACTGAAACTGACTTGGTTTAAATTTAAATAACAGTAATCCACACTCTCTGACCAGGATTTCAGAAACACAGAGGTCAGATAAAAATAACTACAATCCTTTAAAACAGAATTTAAAAAATAAATGAGACACAAAATAAAATAAATTCAAATTCAGCCTTTCAAAACAAAAGCCTGTAACACTTTTTTTACTGGATTTATCTTTATGAATTCAGCTGTTTTGTGTAAACTTTATTTCTGTACACGAACATCAGACCAACACGTCTATAAACAGAAGGTTAAATCAGTTTGTTAAATCTGACTCACCTCCTCTTCTTTAGTGACACCTGTCCAGGTGAAGTGTGGATAATGTCAATGCACAAAGTCAGAGCATGTTTTTTTTTTTTTTTTTTAGAATAAACACTTTGTACAGAAAGTTAAACTTCGTGTATTTGCATAAAAACAATAAAAGATAATTTGTGATCTCAGTCTGTTTGTGTGTAAATATGATTTGACTCAGTTTGACTGGAGCTGAGGAACCTTCCAGTCAACACTCAGGAACAGATTTACCCATGAACGGTCAGTGGAGAGGTTAGAGCGCCACCTGCTGCAGACTGAGCTTCACTGCAGGAGGTTTAATAAACATTTTCTACTTTCTGCTGCAGGAAACAAGGATCTGATTTAAACAAATGACTGAACGTGGATCAGCAGGTTTTATATCGACTGTTCCTTCAATATAAAACATTAAAAATGTTTTTGTTTCTGTCAGAGCTGCTGAAGGTTTTAAATCGAAACTCCTTTAACCTTCTCAGTTTATTTACAGACCTGGACTCAGGAAACAGAAACTCTCTGACTGGACTGATTCTCTTGTTTGTTGTTTATTTGTTGTGTAATTTGGACAAACTGAACCTTTGGAGCCACAAACATGTGGCTTTTTGTTTTTAATATTTCTGTCTCCAGAGAACTAATTAAAAGTTAACTGTCGCATAAAGAGTGAAAATAAACGTAATGTGGATTTTTAATGTTTATTTCCAGATTCAAAATGTGCAACTGAACCGAGTTTTCCAGTTTAATTTGAATTAAGTTTTAATTTTAGCTCATGTTTATAATAGAAACAGATTTTTAAAACATATCTTGTAAAATAATGTGATTATTTTCATTAGTGAAGTTTCCAGGTTAATGTTTTAATTATGTTAGAGACACATTTTCTGTTTGTGAGGATCAATATCATCAATCAATCATCTGATCACACACTGAAGCTGCTGTTTACATCAGCTAAATTAAAGCTGTTATTACACCGTCTGTCCAGCAGAGGGCGCTGTGGGCTGAGAGTTTAAAGGGTCATTCCACTGATTTTACACCAGTTTACTGCTGAATAACGTCAATAACAACCAGTCGCACTAAAGAACAACAGCGCCCCCTACAGTCAAACTTCACACTGGTCCAGGTCTGAAAAAGTCTTAAAAAGTTTGGAAACTCACTGAATAAAAAACTTAAATCCCCCACTCCTGATGTTTGAAGCTTTTACGTGTCTTAAAAAAGGCGGTTGCTAACGAGTGTCTAAATGAGACTACAGAGGTTGTCTCTGATTTAAACCTGTTGTAAATAAAGAAACACAGGCTCTTCATCTTCATCGTCATCGTTTCTCTTTTTACTGTTTTATACACTTTGAATCAAATCCATCTCCAAACCACAGTAGTGCAAAGATTAACTGTGAATACGTCTGTGAGTGATTAAACCGAACCATCGTCCCCTAAACCCGGGTCCTCTTCAGTGATCCTCAGGACAGGTGAAGAGTTTTCAGTCCTTCTCTTTCCCTGCAGCTCAAACAACACCTGAGATTTCACCGTCACTGAAGCTTCTTCATTCATCTGAATAACAACAGGCAGGTTTTGGATGGTGAGGTACAGCTGAGACCTTCAGAGGAAAAAACAACTGTTCCTGTTCCAGTTCCACAGGTTTCAGTTCTGTTCCTCGTGTCTTTGAGAAAATCATCATCATCGTCTTCATTATTCAGCTCTTCATCCACGAACCAGACGAAACATCCGGAGGCTCAGAGTCCGTCAGAGGAAAGAGACGGTTCACAGCAGCAGCAGCACACGGCGGCTCAACGACAGACGCCTCAAAGGTTTTACTACGAGTTCCTCCAGGTCGGATCTACTCCGCCTTTTTCCAGTTCTTACTGAAATGTACATAATTTAATGTCTCTGTGTTTCTGAAACTAAAGCACAGAACTAATCAACAGGTGGAGATCTAAGGTCCTTTCACATTAACTCCAACAGCGGGTGTGAAAGGTTCTTCAGGAATAAATCAGCTGTAAATATTAAATACAATCATGATTTTACTGACTGAAAAATCATCTGAGAACAAAGACAATCAAGAAAATATCTCAGGTCTGTGAAATGGAAAATGAATCAGCTGATTTCAGGTCAGTTTGTGAGGCTGATTGAATCATCAGGTCCATGTTATTTAAGCCTGATGGAGTCTGATCACTGTCATTCATCATCTGTCTATCTCTAATAAAGGCTTTAAAATATATCTCTTAAAAATCATTTCCTCTGTTTTTACTTCATTTATTTGCTCCCAAATCAAACGTGTTCCAGCAGCAGAGACTCCTGCAGGTGAAACCGATTCACCATCAACACAACAAACCACCTGTTCTTCATCTCTCTGTACACAAAGTTTGACTCTGGTACAAATATCTGACATCTGTTGTAGATGCAGCAGTCGAGTCTTTGAATATGAGACGACGTTTTTTAAAACCTCATTTCCAGATAAACTCTTTCCTCCGCCTGTTTGACATCAACCTGCCGCTCTGTGCTGCTGCTGCGTTTCTCTACGTTTCAGGTTGTTGAACCGTTTGACGTCGGGGGAGTCGAAGCTGCGTCGGTCGTCCTCGTCCCAACCGAGCGTGAGATATCTGAAGAACCGTTCCAGGGTCGGTTTCAGGAGACCTCGATGATCTCCATGCTGCCAGAGAAGCTCGACTGACTCCCCACCTTCCCCATCTCCTCCCTGGACCTGCTGTCCGTCATCCCGTCTCCAAACTCCATCTGACAGCTGCGTCGCTTCAGCTGCTTCTCGAAGCTGCTCTCTTCGTGCCAGCTCCTCCTCGAGTCGCCGCGGTCGCCCGTCCTCTGCCGGCTGCGCCGCCGCACCGCCTCCAGGCCGTGGCCGCAGCTGTACGCCGCAAAGCCTCCGCTGCCGCCGCTCAGGATGGAGGTGGAGTAGAACCGCGTGGAGTCGGAGGAGAGGTACCAACCGCCAGCCAGCGAGGAGGTGGAGACGGTGACGGGGCCCAGCAGGATGTCCGAATGCCAGCCTTTCAGGGCCCCGCCGGACCCCGGTTTGGCCAGGTGCTGCTGGCTGCGGGAGAGGCCGAACAGGAAGCTGGTGGCGTTCTCCTCCATGCTGCCGCTCCGGTGCAGCTGCTGGGAACAGTTTGGAGCGGCGGGCGGAGGTTTGGTGAAGCTGCCTGAGGACGAGGAGGAGGAGGAGGCCGGTGGTGCTCGCTCCGGGCCATCTGCCTCCTCCTTGTCGGGGCTCTGTTCCGGAGTGGACTGCTCCGACACCTCCTCCACCGGGGAGAACTGGCAGGGTTTACTGGTCGGCTCTTTGAAGGCTGACGGTTTGTAGAAGTCGGCAGCGTCTCCCGATCCGCCGTGAGGGACGAACACTCGGTGAGCGGCGTTCCCCCCCGGCTCGCCGTACGACTTGATGTCCAGGGAGAAGGAGCGCTTCAGCCGGGCGTTGTCCTCGGGTCCGTCAGGGAGCTGCAGGCCACTCAGAGCCTGAGCCAGCAGACGCTCCTCGGGGGCGTCGGCTAAGACGCAGGGCAGGGTGAGGGGCTCCAGCAGGGCCAGGCCGGGGCCTGCGGGGGCCTCGGGACAGGCCGGAGGCTCCGGGTCCTCGGGATGAGCGGGGGCCTCGGCGCCGGGCTCCTGATGATGGAGGGACTTTAGTTTAGTTTCTGTACCGTGAGGACTTTTTATCTTCTTCTCAAAGTCCAGCAGCTGACCCAGGAAGTTGAAGTTGGGAGAGATGGTCGGTCTCTTCTCCTTCACAAACCTGAGAGGAGGAAAAAACACAAAGACACAAATCCATCATTAGTGAGGATCAGGAGGAGCGTCTGTAATTGACAGTGACACAGAGGACAGATTAATTAGAGGGTTAACGAGGCTCTGGACTCATTAGGACAGACTGAGCGTATTGTTTGGACCGATCAAACAGGAAACTGACAAACACGTCGACTCTGCTGCATCAGCTCAAAGAGACGGAAAATAAAATAAAAAATTAACATTTTTATGATCATCAGCATCGTTATTTTTTTTCTCTGACTGCCAATAACATAAATGAATTTAAAAATGTGCCTCTTTGGCTCTGATGCCTCTGTCTGTCATCAGACAGTAAAGGCCTATCACCACTGAGGGATTCTGACTGTATCTGCGAGGTCAGGCAGCAGTTAAACGTCACAGTCCTCTACGCTGAAAACACAACAATCTACTCTTTCCCAGTTACACTGAAAATGACCGAATAATGATGTTGCAGTGACACTACAATAATACAGTAAGTATGATCTCTTTTAATTAAACATATGCTTAAAGGCATTTCAACAAAGTTTTGTGTTGGAGTTTGTGTTTCAAATATCAGTTATGTTTCCTTGACGACTCATTATCATCATCATGAGTCGAGCCCTCGTCTAAACGCAGCAGGACGTCTGTTCAGGAGATTTAATAACGAGTCGGACCTGTACGCCTCGTCCAGAGACATGTCCATCCTCTTCATGATGTAGGCGATGGCGATGGTGGCTGAGCGAGAGATCCCGGCCAGACAGTGAACCAGGACCCGAGCGTTGGAGGCTTTGGCCTTCTCTGAAACACAGAGACGTTCAGATTATGTTCTGTCTAACTCAGACAGTGAACACAGGTGTGTGATGTGTGTCTCCCTGCTGACCTATGAACTCCACCGATCTGTCCAACCACGGCAGGATCTTCTCACAGAACGAGTCGTTGACAGGAACCCTCAGGAAGTGAGAGTCTGGGATGAAGTCTGGTTTGGGGCAGGTGTTACTGGCGTTCAGGACGTAGGCGATGTCGTTTTGCTGCATCAGATCCTGCAGAGACAAACAGGGACACAGGGATCAGACTCACCTGTCCTGACTGATGACACCTGTCCTGGTCCTGACAACTGTACCTTGTTGAGGACATCCCTCTGGCAGCCCAGGTACAGGTGAGGCAGGATGCGGGTCGGTCCGATGTTGGTGACGGGCAGACAGGGCTGGGAGATACAGGAGGGAACCAGAGTGGACTTTCCCTCACACAGACCGGGGAACAGGTGGGAGAACTCAGAGAACCCACCTGGAACAACAGACGACAACATGAAATCTCTGGTGTTTTTGTTCCTTTTGTTTTTGACGGGATGTCGACGTTCTGTCTCCAGCCTCAAAAATTAAATTAAAACTTGTTAAATATTGTCACACTCAGAGTCTAAGCTCTAAACCTGATGTGTTTACAGTTATCTGGAGCCACCTGCTCCACCAGCTACAGATGGTCCGTCATCCTCTACACGTGTTGCCAGGCAACAAGCCTCTGAATTGATGCTCTGCAGCCTCCGTCAGCGCCACAGGTCCAACATAAACCTGAGGAGGAGACGCTCTCGCAGCCAAACATCACGTCATCTGTGTTACTGTAATCACCCTCCCCCAGCGAGCACGCTGTCCAGGTCAGATCTCATGATATTTTATTTAAAACAAACAAAGATCACAAGCAGAACATTTTATTCATTTATAAAGATTTTCCTCAACAAAACGGTTTGACGTCTCCTTATACGTAACAAACACAGAAGAAAAAAGAGAGCTATGTGATAAAAACTAACAGGACTACACTGTGAAAATATGAATTACACCTTTGCATGATTTGTTAATGACATTTTTTGCTATATTTCCATACCAGACTCCATTGATAAAAACAGGGATTTAACCAGGAGCTGCTGGAATACCACTGCCTCCATCTGTTAGTGTGTCTGTGTCACTGTGTGACTCTCAGGGTGGAAGAAGTAATCAGATACTTTACTGAAGTAAAAGTACCACACAGTAACACAGACACACTAACAGATGGAGGCAGTGTATGTCTGTATATCTGCCTGGTAAAATTCCTGTTTTTATCAGTGGAGTCTGGTAGTGATATATAGAGATGTTTCTAGATGGTCTTGTCTTTATAAACTGATTATAAACACCAGATATTTGCACTTAAAGTAAACTGTTGCTAAGTGTTACTCTTTCCAGAAACATCACTATTTATCACTACCAGACTCACAAAAACAAGAACTTTATGGAGCAGAATATGAGAGTTGTTGTCATACCACTGCCTCCATCTGTTAGTGTGTCTGTGTTACTGTGTGGTACTTTTACTTGAGTCTGTCAGTGGAAAAAACAACTTTAATGAATTTAAAATCAATCATTTAAACCTAATAACATGGGAATAAGATCCACGTTCATAAATGCCAGTTATCCTTTAATGATTAATGTGCTACTGTCCCTGTTTATTGACTTTCCTGCCTCATATTTCAAAGTGAGATGTGATTATGGTCCAGTTTTTTCTCTCTGAACTTCCCTTTAAAGCGTCCTCCTCCTGTTAAAGCCTTTATGATCAGGCAGAAACAGGTTCCTGGTTGACTCTGAGCAGATAGAAGCCGTCGTTGTGTAACTGTTAAACCTTTGACCGAGTGATTTTGGGAAGCGCAGAAGTCTTTGGTTTCTCTGACGTGTGAGGGTGGAGTCGTCAGAGCAGCATTACATCATGGTTACATAACGTAAACCCTCAGTGGAAAGAGAGAAGGGAGGACGTCTGCAGTCGACCCGCCTGTCGGTCAAACTAATAAACAGCTCGATGACAAGTGGCCGAGCTCAGACTCAGACTGTGAACACACACAGCTGCTGTTTGTGCTGCAGCGTCTCTGCACTGATTAGTGACTGTTTACACTCAGATTATTATTAATAGATCATTTATTTCTGCACACAGTCCAAAGCTCACAACACAAACCAGACTCCATTCACAAAAACAGGAATTTTACCAGGAGCTGCTACATTGAAACAGGACTGACCTGACAGCAGGTGGACAGAGGGGAAACTCCTCTCCAGCTTCACCAACAGGACGCTGAGGAAAGACTCGGAGCTGAGAGTCACCGGGTCGGAGGAGCTCTGATCGTACACGACGACCTCCTGATCGCCCTGCAGCTCCAACTACAGCAGAGAGAGAGAGAGACATAACAGACGGTTTAATGTTAGCTTTAGCCTCGGCACACTATCATCTCCACCTGATGAATCTAAGTCCAGTATTCTGTCCCTTTTAGCTCTGGTTTTGGTCTCCACCACCTCCTGCACATTCAGCTGCAGGTTCATCGCCACCATGCAATCCCAGCATGCAGCAGTCGAAAACCAAAACACCATCATATTGGCAGGAAAGTGCGCTATTAGCACTGCTGGCAGGTAAATTCAAATTATCATTCAGTTTCCTCTGATTAAAGTGTGAAGTGAACTCTGCCAGCTTGATCATTCTGTTCATTTTTGCTCAGGCTTTTCCTGCCAACATGGCAGCGTAAACAAAGTCACATGACACCTGGAGCTCTACAGCTGCTCGAACAGCAGCTGATCTTCTGTATGTTTTCTGTGCTGCTCCTCACTTTTCTACATAACATGAACAGAAACTTAAACAATGATTCTGGGGTGTTCAGCAGGTCCTAGATATTAACTATGTTCTTCAAATGTGGTTTAACTAATCCAGGCTGTTAATTATTGTTCTTGTGTTCATGTCTATAAATGTTGGTCATGTGACTGCAGGTAGATGATGGTTAAAATGTGGAGTCATATTGAACCATGTCGGTTTTGTTGCTTTCTAGTTTTTACTCACTCGAGGAAAAATCTGCTCTCTCTCCTTCAGCACTGACTGAATTAATTACAGCTCATAATCGTACGGAAAATGTTGCCTCAGTAATAAAAGGAGCAGCCGAGCTTCCTTAAAGCCGTTATTTAAATTTAACACCACACCACAAAAAGAGAGGAGCGGCCTCTGCAGCTCTTTGTTAAATATAAATATACTGAGGTCAGACGCCCACGTCCAACTGAGCAGAGCAGGAACCAGATTTTAAAGTGTTTTAAATACAGAGGACAGAGTCTGGAGGATTTTACTTTTACATTTCCTCAACAAAGACTGGTTTTACTTTGGTATGGTTCAGTCAAAGGATTTTTAGAAGCTTGAAGAGCTGAAGTATCCAGGGGAAAAAAGTTTCTAAAACAAATTGTTTTCTGTGTTTTTAATGAATGTGATGATTTTAGTTCCACGGCTGCAAAACTAAATCTCCTTCTGAGCTCAGTTCAGATGAAGACGAGGAGAATTTTTCTTTTCTCATTTATGATCTCATAATCGTCACATTTATCTCAGGACTTTAAACGCACATTTCTACCTTTTATTTCAGTTTCTGAGGTTTTTCCTGAACTCTGAAAATACAGAGTACTGTATATGTGTCCTTCCACCTGTTCTGTTTAATAACTCAGTTTATTATTATTTTCAGGATAAGTCAGGCTCCTCAGAAATCCATCAGTTGATATTGTACATGTTGCATTGTACATGAAATCCACAGGAAGTGACGTCACACTGAATCAGAGTTTCAGGTCTGACTCAGTCTGGGCTCTGAGGAGGAGGACTGACGCAAACTGAGAGTCTAAGTGTGAACTGTTTATTAAGGCTTTCACACCTACTTTGTTTGGCCCAGACCAAAGCACCAAAGTTATGTTTCAGTTGTACTCATAAGCCTCAATTTCTGAGTTCCCAGTCAGAAGTTTGAACCTGAACGCCTCCTGAAGTCAGAGCAACTCACCAACCCTGACATCAGAATCCAAGATGGCTGCTCCTCATCAGCAGCAGTGAACTCTCTGCTAATGTTCCTGTTTATAGCAGCTCAGTCTCATTAGTTTCACATGAAGTCAGTCAGACACAGAGAACTGTTCAGGTTTATCTGTGGACATGTTGCAGTTCAATGTGAACGTCTTTTAAGAACGTTCTAAAATCTAACGTTAACAACTGAGGTGTTCTTCAGGTGGAGCAGATCTGTTTCGAAAGGAACAACAAAGACTTTCTGGAGGTGACGTCACCTCAGTTCTGACCTCTGATGTTAAAGAAGAAGAACTCGCAGATCTGCGATGTGAAACCAAAACTAACCAGAACAAATGTAACTACAGCCTGAGTCTTGCTCTGAATTCTCAGGTGTGTAGATAAAGTGTTTTAGTGAGCTGTGTGTGTGTTCTGGTGTTTCTGCCTCAGGTGTGTGGACAGGTGAACTTCCTGTTTACCTTCTTCTTGGCCGAGTGCTGCAGCAGCTCGGCGATCTGGACCTTGTCCTGCTGCAGCCTCCTCTTCATCAGCTTGGAGCAGTTCACATTCACGGCCTCCAGGATGTGCGAGGCGTTGTAGTCCACGAAGGGCCGGCTGTCGATCAGCACCACCCGGTCCAGCCCCCCCTCCAGCAGGGCCACCAGAGCCTCGGCCCCGATGGGCCGCACCGCTCCGGGCCTCGGCATCCCGGATCCGGACCTGGACCCCGGACGCTCCGACATGTCAAACCCCTTCTCCTTCTCCTCTTCCCCTCCCACCCCCCCACCCACCCCCCTCCCTCCCTACTCGTAGTCCCCCCTCCTCCCACGCCGCCTCCTCCTCCTCCTCCTGGGCGTCCCGGGCCGGCGGTCCAGCGCAGTGACGCAGCCTGGCGAGGAACCTCAGAGGATGAAGAGCTCCATTGTGTCGGCCCGGTATGATGTCATCCTGATGGCGCTTGGCAGCCCAAAACCCCGGGACGAGAGAGGGAGAGGGAGAGGGAGAGAGAGAGGGGGAGAGAGAGAGAGAGAGAGAGAGAGAGAGAGGAAGTAAAGGGGGGGGGGGGGGGGGTAAAGAGAGTAAAGAGAGAGAGAGAGGCCTCACTCTGCCCTGAAAGGCAAAAAAGCCAAACCCCCACTAACTATCTCTGTTGTGTTTGCAGGAGCTGAGTGTGTGAGCGGTAGTTAAAGTGTTTTTGTTGTGTGTCGAGTCTCTGGGGTGGGGGGGGGCTGCAGGTCTCATTCACACCACGGCAGGCGTGAAACAAAAGCCGTCTTTTCTCCTGGACTGAGAACTGGTGACGCCACTCTGCACCTCGATCCTGGTCTTCATGCTGAAGTGGTTTCAGACCCTGAGACACAAAAACGAGCAAAAAAAACCAATGAGGTTTGGTTCAGTTTCATCGCTGACTTTAACAGCAAAAGTTGTTTGATAAATAAAGAATAAGAAAGTGTTGAAGATGGAGACAGGAAGAGAAGAACACTTTCAAATTAAAGCGAAGCAGCATCTACTAATAAACCCTGAGTCTGGTCCAAACGTGTCTCCCTGATTGAAGCGGAGCTCTTTAACTTCCTGTTACCCGGTCCCTCCTCTTCTCTCTGCAGACTGACTCACAGCTCTGCAGCAGGAATTTCCCTCCTGCTGTAAAACCTGCAGTTACACACTCGACTCCGGCACAAAGAAAATCCCCAAAACATGTTGGTCCTCCAGCCGCCCACACACCGAGAGAAACTCACAGCCAAACACAACAGGAACATGTTTAATTCCTGATGAACCTGACTCCTCAAACTCATTCATTCATTCATTCATTCAGGCCTGGATCCATGAAGCTACAACCACTTCACTGTTTCCACTGTTTGAGGAAACACGTCTGAATTTTCTGTATTTTCCTGCCCAGTGTCACGTCTCTCACCTGTTCCCTCACGTTGACCAACAGGATGTTATATCGCCCCCTGTTGGTTTGACCCTGTTCTTACTACATAATTCATCAATGATCAATTATAGTTAATTAAGACTTTTGTCGATGATGTGGGATTTAATTGATGCGTTCGTATCAGTGAGGTTGTGTCGAGTGTCTTGAAGCAACATAATGATTCTCAGTGACCAGCAGGAGGCGCTGTTAAAGTTTAACAGGTGAAACTGAGCTGCCTTGGAGCTGTCGGAGAAAGCAGAAGTTGTTTTTCTAGCTTAGAAATAACAAAGCTCGTTGTAAACGTTGTGACGTTGGTGATAACTGTCGTATTGTGTGTAAAAGCCTCTCAGTTGTGTTTGTGTCGAGCTCGTAGCTTCGGTTTGTTCATGTGTTGGGTTTGACTCGCTGCCTTTATGAGGCCGCAGATCTTTGTTTTATTTTCTGTTAGTTCAACTTTAAAGTCTTTGTTTCAGAGGATTGTTGTTGGATCATTTCCTCACTGAGGAAAAACACACTTACTTTAGCAGCCTATTTTCTGCCATTGGTATTTTCAGTATGAAAAATGATTAATCGATTATCGGTGTTTAAATTTCCTGAGCAGCAGCTTCTCTCTGATACAACATGGTGACGTCTTCACCTTCAGCCTCAGCCTGACAGTTTGTTTTAGGTTTTTAAGGTGGAATAAAAACATCAGGACAGAGTCGTATCGTCACATCAACTACAGAGTCAGTGTTGAGTTTAATGTCTGATATAAATGTAGGAACTTTGGCAGCTGTTGTGGGACAAACCACCGTCGTCCCCTTTTCATTTTCAGTTTTCTGATGGTTTCAGACTGAAGAACAAACCCGGCTCGACTCCTCGTTTCCCCCAAACCAAGACAAACAGCAGCTGGAGCCCGAGGCTGTGTCTCTAACATCATGTTCCACTTCACACTATAAACCAGAATAAATGGGACTCCAATTATGTTTCTTCAAGCTGGGACATTCCTCTGCAGACATCTGATCTCAGTCAAATTACCGGCTACAGCATCGTCTGAACAGATGGCATCACAGTCACGTAACTTCACTGTTATCTGCTCCCATCTCACCAACACAAGAAAAATCTTTCATAAAGGTCAGAGAGGGTGAAACCAGCAAACATCAACCAGTTAGTTTAACTTCATTTAACAGTAACAACCATTTTACTGCTGCAGCTGAATAAACCAGAGACTGTGCACAGACAGACTGAGCAGGAAAATTAAAACCTAAGCTCGATAAAAAGAAGAACACAACTCTGCAGAGGTAGAAACACAACGAGGCTGTAAAGGTGGACTGGTGAGTAGATGGGTTTTCATGTTAACGTCCCCGACAACCTCTGTAGTCTCATTTAGACACTCGTTAGCAACCGCCTTTTTTAAGACACGGAAAAGCTTCAAACATCAGGAGTGGGGGATTTACTGACCCATTTTATGTCGGAGAATAAAACCTGAAAATGTCTTGTGTTAAAACCACAGACCTTATTTCAGACATTTAACCAGAAACACACTGACAACAGGAAGAGCTAACATGCTAACATGCTAACTGACTTCCTGGTTTTAGGATCAGTGCTTCAGGACTCTAGTAGCTCAAGATGAATAATGAAACCGAGACTCCAGCCAAAAACAAAACAGTCAGACACTGGACTCTAACATCAGTAGGTCTGTGTCGACAGGATTTTTATACACAAAAAAGTTTCATATCACAGTATCAGTGATACCTTCAGCAAAACTCAAAACCGTCACAGCTAAAGTTGGAAACACAACCTGAAGCAAAACCACAGATGTGAGTTGGATGAAACTCAGAAGCATGTGAGGACCAGAGTTTATCTGCTGTAGCTGCTGATGAAAAGGCTGAAATTTTTTTTTTACCCTGAAATATCGTGATGTTATCTTGAGGCCGTATCACTGAGCCAGAGAAAACAATCAGACAGAAAATCAATAACAACATCAGTTCCTCTTCTTCTTGTTATTGTTCGTCCTGAAACTGACACAGCAGAGTCAGTCCTGCTGTTTCCTGTTTCATAAAGATTATCTGAAATGTTCCAGTTTTGAAAACACAAGAAAAACCTGGTTGTTATTGATCTACCTGGCTCAGAGAAGTGCCTTAGTTTTCAGGTGGTATAAATGTACAGATGAAGACTGTGTGCTGTGGATGACAGCTCCAGAACAGGCAGTAAGTGGAGCACGAGATGAGATTATTTCACTGTGGTTTATATGAACCTCACACACATGTTCAGGACCAGAGACCACATCAGGTCACTTTCACTTCTGCTGTTTCTTTAAAAAACACAAACCTCATGACTGAGACACAGTCTGAGGTCAAATGATTTTAATCTGAAATCTTCGTGAAAACTTCCTGTGCAGCTCAGAAACAGACGTGACTCAGCAGTAAAACTCAGAGATTCATTCACCAAAATAAAACCTGCATCTGCTCAAAGGAAACCTCAGGGAGGTGACGTCAGACGTGAGCGGCCATTTTACCTCAGCGGCTCAGGAGGAAACCAGATCTTGTGTTGGTGATAACGATCAGATAACGCTGAGAGGCTGTTTCCTGCTTCTCCGTGGTTTCACACCGGTTACACCTGCAGCAGGTGAGTGCATGTCTGAGAGTTCAACCTGTCGACCGACTTCAACCAAAGGTTAATAATAATGATCACTCAGCTGAGACAGCAGCCAATCAGAGGACTTTAACCGCCCAATGACATCACAGAGAGAGAGAGACAGACAGGTAAAACTGGAGACTCACCTCAACCCAAACCGACTCTGACTGAACAGTTAGCAGCTGTTTACCGAGACTAAATCCAACCTCCAGAAGTAAGAAGCTAATGTTAGGCTATAAACCAACTACACCACGGTCACATGACGTCAACGTCTCCACCACTAAGCTTCCAACTGGTCATTTCATTTAGCTCTGAGCTCTTCTACAAAAGCCTTTCTTCTTAGAAAGTTAGTGAGAGTTTGAAAGAGACCATATCTACGTACAAACAATTGGAAAAGGAAGAGCAGATAATAAATAAACCTAAATACACCCAAAAAGTTGGACTTTAGGTGCTGTACCTAGACCTTATAACGGCAGAGGAGACCCTGATACACTCAGTTTTTACCAAATACTGTTTGAAATTTTGTCATGATAATGATTCAAAATGACGTGAAAAAGATGTTTTAGTTAAATAACATGAAAACCCCCAAATTTAATCCAGAATCCTGAGAAAACCAGGTCTAATAAAGATAAAATGAAGTCGAGTTTGGTAAAAATCAGTCGATAATGAGCCGTTCAGTTTGATTCTTCAGTATTTCACAACAGAGCTTTTAGTGGTTTGACCTGTTTCTAACACAGACTTTTATCTCTCAGAAACAGGACGTTTAATAAATCTGTGCTGAGTCTTAAAGTTTTCAAACTAAAAAAATAAAAAATAAAAAATGAGTTAAGTGTCTCTGTCGTGTTGTAAAGTCCAAACAGAGGATCGGCCCTGCAGCTCGCTGCCAAACAGACGCCATGTTCTCATCCACAGCTGTGAGGTCATCGCGTCTCGATCCTCTCGATCCTGGACTTCATCCCTGATGTGGACGTCTGAGCCTCAAGTCGCTGCGTTCTCAGACCAGAGACAGTTCGATTCACGTTTATCAAGGACGGAGCGGAGATCTAAGGACTGAGGCTGAACTCTCTGCCAATAATCTGATTTATTACATTGATCGCAGGTGAAATCTGCTCGTTATAATCCAACAATCCAACGTAACGTCCTCAAGTTTTATCTGAACTCCAGTCAAAAAACATCAAGATGTTCAGTTTACGACCAAAAAAAGAAGCAAATTCTCACATTTAAGAAACTGGAGCCAACAAATTATTGGACTTTCTAACTAAAACACTTTTATTTAATTCATTAACTCAACGCTCCTTAAATCATCTTCAAATTGTTTTATTTATCACAATAACAAACTGATAAAAGCTACATGAGAACCAGAGGAATCAATAGATTTTTGCTTCAAGTTAATATTTATACATTTAAGTCGTTAATTAATCCATTAGTTAATTAGAAATTAATTAATCAAGTCAAGTGTTTTGATCATTTATTAATTATTTCAGTTATTTTTTAAGTAAAAATGTTTTGATAGTTCCAGCTTCTTAAATTTGATGTTTTTCTTGGTCTTAAATCGTAGAGAATTGAATATTTTTAACTTTTGGATAAAACCAGAGATGTGAGGATGAGAACTGTTGCTGTTTCAACGACTGATCAATAATCAATAGCTGCAGCTCATTGATGACGATCTACATGTTAACGGATCAGAGCTCAGTTTCCAAGTTTCATAACCCATCCAGACCTGGACCCAGATCATCAACAAATAAAAATTCATCCTTAATTTGTTTTTGTTAAAATCCACAACAAAGAAATCTGAATGAAATTTAAGACTTTTTAAAACCTTCTAAGGACCTTTTTTTTCTTTAAAGTGAACTTTTAAAGGCCTGTAGAAACCAGTCACAGTTAAATCTAATAAAACATCTCAACTGTTTCTTTACTCTGGAACAAACCACATCAAACACCTCGAGTGTCACGATTGAATTATTACATGAAGCTGTTATTATTGATTTAAAGTCTGTTGTTAGTGTCAGAAAATCACAAACTAACAAACTACCTCTCAGATACCAGAGTTTTTGATGCTTCTCCTTGTCTTAAATGATGGTAAATTAAACAATTTTATCTCTCTGCAGTCAACAGGAAAGTGTCAAACCGTCCACTTCATGTCCCTCAGCAGACAGGAAGTGACGTGGACCAGGTGAGACTCACCTGTTCACCCACGACACGACAACAGACCACAGCTGATCTGAGGTCTGTTGACTCGCTGATTATAAACCGGCTTCAGTGATCAGACTGACCTTTAAATCCCCTCGCTGTGAAAAACAAACCCATCAATTCTCAGAGCTGAACACCGACTTCCTCAATGAGCCGAGACTAAAATCACAGGATACAATAAAATCTCAGTTAGTCTAATCTGATCTGGAGTCAGTATTAAAACATACATGACGACACCACCGCTGCTGCTGCTGCATGTGAAAGTGAAAATAAAGAAAATATCTGACGCATTTTTCACAATAAAACACTTTTAACATGTTAAACACAGTGGAGGATGAGAAAAAACTTAACATGAAAACGGCACTTTTTAACACAATTTTGAGATTTTTAAGTTTTAATCTGAGTGAAATCAGCTTTTAAAGCTAAAATACATGATTTCCTGCCTTAATTGTCCTTAATTTCACCTTTAAGTGGATTTTTCAGGAGTATCTTTATTGATGAGTCGGTCTATAGAGGCTCTACTGATTAAGTGATTGTTTTATTCATGTTTTAATGGGTTATTGGTGTGAAAAGAGGCATTAAATTAATCCATCTGTTGATTAAAACGAGGGTGCTCACTTTGTTTTTATGAATTCAGTTAATTAAAGGAAGCATGAGACTCTTAATAAACCCTTAACCAGAATGTAAGGGATTCAGGGTTAAGAAATAAAGGAAATCTTCACATTTTAAAAACTGGAACCAGTGAAATTCTCTGCTTTTAAAATGACTTTTAAATGAATTACCTGATCATTAAGCAAGTAATTCAGGTAACAGCTGACAATCAGTTTTCTGTTTTTCATCGTACAATAATTTCAGCTCTGGACTGAAAATGCTCTTATCTTATCTTAACCCAGGAAATGATGAAAGATATTTAAGTGATTTTAAGTTTTGTTTTAACGAGTTGTCATTTATCAGGTTTAACAGGCTTTTTTCTATGTGAAGATTTGTTGCTCTTCTGTTGATCATTAATCATTAATTAATAAGTCATTTAAGTTAACGTGTCTAACTGAGGTTGTTTAAGGTTTTACTGTCATCTTCTCTGATAATAAACGCTTTGATTTTAACGTTATTTTAAGGTTTAATATTAAAGTCTATTACACAATGTGAAACAGTGTAAAATGTTTGTTTTCACTTCCTCTATTAAAAACCCATTAAATTTCTTTATTGTCAATGAAAAGGAAGTGGTGTAAAAAAGATTTGACTGACTTTATGTCAGTGAGGTTTGGTACAGAATAAAAAGAAAATATTTAGTTAAATGTGAGGTTTAACTTTAATATCAGCTGATTAAATATTATATTTACAGTAGCTAATATAGCTCAATAAATGAATAAGCAGAGATTGGGTGAAGTTTTCCATGGTTTTCATAAACATTTTTTATATTAGAGTTTCTTCTGACAGTCATTATATTCAACTACTGAGTGATATATTATAAAAACTTGTTTGAAGTGGTATAAAGAAAATCTAATTTTATTCTATGGAGGTTTAGCATTGGATAAAGGGGTTATTATACAGTTAAATGCGAGGTTTAACTTTAACGTCAGCTGATATAAAGTTATGTAAACACTATTTAATGAGACAATAAGTGTATAAACTGAGGTTCAGTGAATTTTTATGATTTTCACCCACATTTTTTACATTAAATTATTAAGGTATATGTTATAAAAAGTTGTTTAAAGCGTTATAAAAATTCGACTTTTATTCTATGGAGGTTTGGTATTGGATACCAGTAGGTAAATAAGTGTATCAGAGGAGTTCGACATTTTAGATGTTGTGTCTCTTCTAACTTTAATTATATTAACTTAACTGGTTGAACATTATAAACAGTGATCTAAGATTAAGGGTTTTGTTTAAGGTGGAATCACAAAATAAAGATTAGCTGATGCTCCTCCTCTACTAAAATCTGCATTTATCCTATGGGAGTTTGGCATTACCTCAGGGGGAGATTATAAGGCTTAATGTTGATGTCAGCTGATAAAAAGTTGTGTAAACAGTATTTGAAGAGTGACTGAGTGTGTCAGAGGAGTTTAGGTGAACTTTTTGGTCGACATTTTGCGTTTCTTCTAACGTTAGCTCGCTGTTCTCTGACATTTTGTCGGTGTGTTACGGACCGACTGACCGCCAGGCCGCCGACTCCTGCTCAAACCTCAACAACCGACGGCCTCTCACTTCACGTTAACGTCGGTAAACGGTCACACACGGTGTTAACGTCGTCTCCAACAGACACCAGACACAAACTTTAACTTTAGGCCCCGTTAACGTAACTTTACCAGCTGCCGCCGCCGCTGATTTACACTGTGACCAGAAATTTCGGGTAAACTCACCGTTTGAAAACTCGACGTCAAAGTCCAAACACCACCTCAACCGTCCGGTGGCGGAGAGGTTCAGAGCCGGGGTCTGACCTGGAGTACCGCTGAGGATCTGGGTTTAAAAAGAGAAAGTAGAAGCGGTAAAGTTGAGCTAAAGAGAGACGAGGAGCCTCGGTCCTCCCGCTGCCATAAGAGATGAGGTCACTGCGATAAAAATAAAAGGATGTCGTCATCGGAGCTCCAGTCAAATGAACTCAACAGGCTCTTAAAGGCGCAGGCACCGTCCACACTGAGCCGACACAAAATAACTGCTGCGACGAGTATCATGTATGGAAGGCTATCACTGCCAAGAAACATATACAGCAAACCTTAGAAATGACAACAATAAAGTTACTCATAAATGTTTACCAATTTATTATTGCTGTTTATATCTTTGGCGCATCTTCTTTTTTTAAAGCTATATAATATACATATTATGTAATACCAAACTGCCATAGATTAAAAGTAGATTTTAGATACTACTTTAAACAGATATTTATAATATAGAACTTAGTAAATAAATATAATGAACATGAGAAGAAACAGCAATGTAAAAAAGTGTATACAACAGTGTATTAGGAGATAAGCAGTTTTTTTTTTATCCTGGGTGCATTTAGATTTCAGTTGTAAATTTACAAAAAAGAAAAAAGAAGAATTTATATATTTTTTTTAAAAAAAAACATGCTAAATTTGCTTATTATGTGCAATGTCTCAGGAACATCTCGAGAGAATTCATCCAAATTTGGTGCAAACATTCACTTGGACTCAAGGATGAACTGATAACATTTTGGTGGTCAAAGGTCAAAGGTCACAGTAACCTGATTTTTGGCCATATGACTTCACAACCTAATTAACTAAAGTTAATTAAAATTAATATTTATGGAACTAAAGTTACTGTTCTTACACAACTTTTTTTTTCTTACATAATTAAGTTATTACCATTAGTGAGAGTATTAATCAGCTGAGTCTGATGCGGTTTGTAATTTCCCTCCTGAGGCTGCTGCAGTTACAGGACGGCGAGCAGATCGAGGACAATGGATGCGATGGAAGCAGAAGAAAACTGAAAAGTTTTTCATTCTGGAGCAATTAGCATGCATGATTACCTCAGACTGATGAATGTGAGGGAAACGATCAAAGCTCAGAGCGGCTGCAGAGATACTGAACCCAGCATTAATCACATTCTCCTGTGTTTCTGGTGTCACTGCTGCACCACTGAACAATGTTTAAAATGTATTTTAAGTCTCTGTTAAATCCTTATTCTTTAAGTTCTCGACTCATGTCATAACTTCTGTTTACGAAGTTGAACGTCATCACACGTCGCATCTGTTTGTTTCTTTTCTCAGCAGAAATGTTCTTTTATCCAAATAAAGTCAAAATGAGAAGTGAGAAGATTTAGCAGAAGTGGAACAGGGAGGTAAAGGGAAGAGATCGGTGGAAAACAGAAGTTATTGTGTCTCTGTCAGGTGAACCGAGATTTACATGGAATGTGTTGATGCATTTTGGCATCTCATCATGAAGATAATGTTTGTTTGTTTTGTTTTTTTTAAAGTGCTAATCAATGATCACATGATGTTTTTCTTTTTAAGCTTTTTTGATTATTTTTAATATTTATTATGCTGTAGATCAGTTATATGGAAGCTCATTTCTGCCAGGAAAATAAATGTTTTTTTCAATAGTTCTTAAATCTTAAATGTTGTGTTGTGCATTAAATTACCTGAAGTGTTCTCACTGACATTTGTTTATCTGAATGTGATCCTTTACTTGGCAGTATTGAGCTTCCATTCATGTATATTTTGACACCAGAGGAAAGGTCTCCACCTCAGTGTCACCACAGAAACTGACTCAGGATCAGTTTTCAACAGATTTAAATTTATAAATGGCTCTTCACCTTTTCCTCCTCAGCAGTGTTTGCTGTCTTCCCTTCCTCGCTCTCTCTCTCTCGCTCTCCTCGTCCTGCCTCCCTCCCATCAGCACCATTGTTGGTTGCCCATGGCAACCAGCCTGTTGGAAAATCACTGTCTCCTCGGCGCTGCGGTTGCCATGGCGACGTGCTGCGACAGCAACTCCCGTCAGCATCAGACCAATAATTGTAGATGGACAGCATCATTTCCTTTTATAGAGCAGACGAGTCGCAGAGAGAGAGAGAGAGAGGAGACCGGCAACGCGGTGTGAAGGTCGACAGGCAAAAATAATCAATTATTGATTAATGAATCCAGATGATCTGAACACAGTAACACCAATAATAATAATAACAATAACTCATGTTTATTTTCAGAGAACTTAAAATGTAACACAACAGTAGAGATCAGAACATTAGAGTCAGACCAGCGCCCCCTGCTGACACACTTTTCCTTCTCTGCTCTTTAACACACTGCTGTGCTCAAACTGTCTTTGAACTAACGCTGCGTTCAGTTTACACTGGAAGTCTTCGGTCAGAGCCAGGAGTGACGTCACCTCCGAGTTAACAGCGTTTCAGTTGAGCTCACAGAGTCTTTGTAGCTGCTCTGTCGGAGTTTATAGAGAACTTCAGAACAAATCTGTTCCACCTGAAGACACATAAACAGGAGCATTAGCAGAGAGTTCACTGCTGTTGATGTGAGGAGCAACCATCTTGGATTCTGATGTCGGGTTTGGTGGCGTTGCTCCAACTTTCTGAGTTGGAAATCTGACTTCAGGGGGCGTTCAGGTTCAAACTTCTGACTAGAAACTGGAACTGGAACTCACTAATATCACATCACTGAGCCACTGTTGTGTAGTTTTAGTTTTTTTTCATTGAAGGTAACCAGTGAAATATTAATGTCAATTACAAGAAGGTAAGCTTTAAGTCTGTTTCTTGTTGTTAGCAGTTCTGTCCAGCGTCCTGTGTCCTGTTCTTTCTCTAATCTCAACAATAACAAACAATAATTAGCTTGGAAATGAGAAAATACCAGTGAAGATGTTCAGCTAAGATCCTCAAAGAGTAAAAAACAAACAAAAACAAAAACTAGACTGTGAACAGAAAACAAACATGGCAGATACTGTAAAGATGACTGGGGTGGGGGTGGGGGGGCAAACGCAGCTTTATCCGCCCCTGCTGGTGAGAGAGCAACATCCTTCTCCTCTTCATCAGCTGCAGCTTCATCCTTTAGTGGATCTGTGGAGACAAACACACAGACAGGTGGACAGACAGACAGCCATGATGTCCGCTGCCTGCACGGACCTCCTCCTCCTCCTCCTCCTCCTCCGGGCTGCTCCTCGTCTCCTCTGAATCACGGAGAAAAACACTGCTCTCCGCCGGTGAGTCCACCGACAAACACAAACACACGGACACCGGAGCTCAGCGGCACCGACACGTCTGAATCAGCTCGGTTTCATCACCTGTAGCCGACAGGAACCAGAGTCCGGATTCATTCTTTTTTTCTTTATCGCGGTTTAACGTGTGTGTTTTATCGTGTTTTCCCTCCTGCATCAGTCTCCGAGCGAACATGTCGGACAGGCCGGATACATGATGCTGCTCTGCCTCCAGCTCCAGCTGTTTATCTGTTTATCTGTTATTTGATTACTGATCGATCGATTTCTGATCGATCTAAAAGGTGAAGATGAATCCAGGACGCTGTGATTCTGTCCACAGAGTAAGATGGAGCTGTTTTTATGAACCATATGTTGTGTGTTTATGTCTAAAACAAACAGATCATTTTGCTCAGAAATGAAATAAAAATGCGTCTGTTTGAGCTCCAGCTTCATTCTGCTGATGTGCTACACGATCAGAGTAAAAGTACATTTACTCAAGTACATTTACTTCACTGAAGGACCCTGATGCTTAGGCAACAGGGTCATGTCATTTTTATAACAGAATGAAATATAAAAACGACATAATGATTCATTTGAAAGGGTGAAACAGTTGAATTTGGTCCTCGGTATTTTTCCATGAGGAGGTTTAACTCTTTACTGAATCCAGGTTGGATTTAAAGGAGCCTTGGTTCTTATTAAAGGATCAGTGAGCAGATTTAAAAGTGATGTTTGTTCCTCATCACTGACTCGTCTGAGACTTTAAACGTGGTTTAAACTGCTGTACGTAGAAAACAATTTACTGAGCTGAATGTAGAACAGCAGTAATCAAATACTGTATTCAGCACAAATTTAAGTACTTTACTTAAATACAGAGCTGAAACAACTGGTCAATAAGTCAATGGACAGAAAAAATAATTCTGTTTATCATTAGAATTCATTGCATCTTGATTTATGAAGAATACATAAAGAATTACTAAGTATGTTTTCAGCATGCAGCCTGTGCATTAACAATAATCTCAACGTTCTTACTTCTACACAAAGGCTTTTCTAATTTGACAATTTTGACAAAATAGGCAGATTAAAAGGTAAAAATGTGTGTGAGGATTTAACCTAAAACCATTTAAAAAAGAAAACACACCTGGATATTCAGGTGCTGTTTTTTCACTCTTTTTTGCATCTGCACTTATTTTTTATTTTCTCTCCTCTGGTTTAAGTCTGTATGTGTGAGTTGTTGTGGCTGGTTTCACTGGTTCACCCACTAACCATCAGTGGCGATGGATGAGGTTGCTAAGGGGGGAAATCCAGCAGAGTAAACACAAAGCCAACGATAAACACAGAGCTTTTCCCTCCTGGTCTTCTTCACACTGGTAATGGGCGACCTCAGAGTAGAGCTGGGTCTCTGTGGACACTAAACTGGATCCCAGTGAAGGATTAATGAAATCAGGCGACAGCTCAGGCTGGGAATTAACTGCTGCCGATGGGTTTAATGTGTAATATGTGGTTATATTTATATAAAAAGGCCAGGAAGGTGTTTATAGGTTCATTATCAGTCATTATAAAAAAACTAAGCTACGTTTCACATGTTAAAACAACACTGTGTGTTCCTGTCACTGATGTTTCCAGCAGATTCATGAAAATGTAAAATAATCCACATGAAACCCTCGGTTTACATCTCCCCAGATGTGATTTCTGAGGTGGAACTACATCTTCATTACATGTTTCCCTCTGTTATTTAAAGTCCTCGACAGCCGGCTGAGGCGTGTCCCTGTTCAGTCGGTGATGTTGACTTATTTCATTAGGAGTAAATGATTACTGATTACATTACTCAAATACCAACCAACCCAACTTGTTACCAACCAGGCTGACCAACCAACCAACCAACATAACCTTCCTACCACCTACAAACCAACCGACCAATCTACTGAACAACTGACATCCTACCAACCTACCAACAAACTGACCAAGAAACCTATTAATAACTTGCCACCCTACAACCAACCATCAACTGGCCAACCAACCAATCTTACAACCAACCTACTCACCTACCATCTGACTGACCAACCAACCAGCTCAACCTACCAACCAACCACCCAACCTCCCATCCAAATAACCGACCTACCTGCTCAGGGAACCCACTGATAGACCCATCTACCAACCAGCCGATGGACAGACCAACAAACCATGGCCATAATGTTTCTCTAATTACAGCTTGACTACCAAACCCACCAATCTACTTACCTTCCTACCTATCTACAAACCAGCTGCCAACTAACCTACCAGTCTACATATAAACCAATCAAGAAACCTACTACCAAACTGCCAACCAACTAAACCTTCCTGTAAATCTACCAACCAACCAACAAACCTACTTAAACCTACCAATAAACCAGCCAACTAAACCTATCTCAGCAACCAACCTACTAATCTTCTTTTTCTGCCTACCTTCCATACCTACCAATCAAGCAACGAAGTGCCCAGCCAGTTAACCTACCTACCAAACCAACCAACCTATGACCAACAACCTACCAATCTTGGAGTTATTCTTTCCCAAGTATCTGGGTTCAGTGACTGAGTTCAGTTGTTGTCATCACATTGAGGTCACCTGGTTCGATACCACGAACCAAGACCAAGAGCAGTGTTTACCATCTGTATTTGGCAAACACCGCTGTAGCTAGAAACTCTTCTTAGTTGTACTGGGCATAGGTATAAATGCTGTTTGTCAAGAAATTGTTTCAGGTCTTTAATTTTGGTAAGTGCCCTATAAAGTCTTGATTCAGCTCTGTGAAAGTTCTGTAGTGTTTGTACTAATGATGAATCTGTTTCTCTGTGTCCACAGCTCCTCTCTGATGCAGCAGTATAGCTATGGTTTATGCCCAGTCATCAAACACAGTTGGTGTCAATCCCTCCCTTTACTCTCCATCTTTCACCTATCAGATGTCATTTAATTATTCTGAGAGGGAAAACTCGACTGTCCTGGCAACCTTACCCACCACTCCCCTGTGCAGCCTCGAGGGCTCGTCCTCCGGCCAGCCAAACAGGACCTTCACCTTCTATGAGCTGACTTCAGGTGAGGTTGGCATCCTGGGCTTGGTGTTCGGGGTACTCTGGCTGGTCTCCATCCTGGGAAATGCCCTCGTCTGCCTGGTCATCCATCGGAGCCGACGGACTCAGTCCACCACCAACTACTTTGTGGTGTCTATGGCCTGTGCAGACCTGCTTATGAGCCTGGGCTGCGCTCCATTCATCCTCCTGCAGGTCGCCTCAGGACGATGGCCGCTGAGTGCTGCTGCCTGCAAAGCTGTACGCTACCTGCAGCACCTGTGCCCTGGTGTGCAGGTCTATGTCCTGCTTTCCATCTCTGTAGACCGCTTCTACACAATTGTCTACCCCCTCAGCTTCAAGGTGTCCAGAGAGAAAGCGAAGAAGATGATCGTGGCCTCATGGCTGTTTGATGCAGCCTTTGTCTCACCCTGCCTCTTCTTCTATGGATCCACATCTGCAGACAGCAATCATTGTGACTTTTTCCTTCCGGACAGCTGGGGCAGTATAGCCTACGCCACCGTTCACCTGCTGTTAGGTTTTCTGGTCCCGGTAGCACTGATTGCGTCATTTTACCAGCGCGTGATCCGCTACATCTGGAGGATTGGTGCAGACGGCCACACAGTGCGCCGGACTATGAACATTGTCCCACGGACTAAAGTCAAGACCATCAAGATGTTCCTCATGCTAAATTCAGTTTTCTTCCTCACCTGGACGCCCTTTTATGTTGCCCAGCTGTGGCACCCGACAGAGTCCGATGGACCCAGCAGGCAGGGGCTTCTGTTCTTCACAGCCATCACCTGGATCTCCTTCAGTTCCACGGCGTCCAAACCAACCCTGTACTCGGTCTACAACGCAAACTTCAGAAGGGGCATGCGGGAGACCTTCTGCATGTCATCCATGAAATGCTACCGCAGTAATGCTTACACCATCACAGCGAGCTCTCGGATGGCCAAAAAGAACTATGTTGGGGTTGTGGACATCCCAGTGCAAGCAAAGACCATCACCAAGGACTCAGTTTACGATACCTTTGACCGAGAAGCAAAGGAAAAGAAGGTAGCCTGGCCCACAAATGCCAATCCACCAAACACATTTGTGTAAATGACCTTGGATGATTTTGAAACTGTGAACATACAAAAACAAAATTGTGTGAAACTTTATTCAACAACAGCACATCAGTGTTGGCAGGTGAGCTAGCTGGAGGCTAACGTGCTAGCTCTGTATTCGACTAAAAAAAAAAACTCACAGACACAGAATGTGTTCAGTTTGTATAAAGGGCTTTTTTTCTTATGTAACACACCTTCTGGCAGCCATATTGGAGATTCTCAACAGCTGTGAACAGCTAGCTGATTTTATACTTCATATTTTAATCATAGTTGGTTTCTGTGCTGTGTTTTGATGGATAGTTTTGCCACTGATGCATCAGATTTTGTGTTTTGATAATGTCCGCTTGTTAGCTAGCTAACCATAGTCTGTGGCCATCTATTAGTGACCTGTTGTATCTGATTTACTGCAGTAATGCATGTGGTAGAAGCTAACGTTAAGTAGCCGTTTGTTAACACTGACGTCATCTGCTTTGCTACATTAAGAGTAATGGTGAGTTGGCTAGCTAACTAAGACTAAAAGTACACTTTGTTCAGGTTTAGGTTCAGACTCAAAAACTCACAAGAAAGAGTAGATATCATAGAGCTGTGGAGGAGCTGTGGGAGGAGGAACAGGAGTTTTCAGGGCAGTTGGATGGACATTAAACTGTCCAGGTTGAATGAAAAGAACTACCAACTACAATGAAAGAAAAGATGTGTTAACTACGACTTCTAAGGCACATTTTGGTAAGAAACATCCATTGAAAAAGCTTTTGTGTCTGATGTGTGTTCTGCTAATGGAGTAGCTAAAGATCCAGATTATGGTTGAAGATCATACTTTGTAGAAACCCAATAAAACATACACAGGTGAATCAGTTCACCTTCAAATTCTCAATCGGTTAAGGCAACTGTTAATGACTAAAACATAATTTCTCAGAAACAATAACCCTACTTCCTGACAAACAATGATATCTGATGATTCTGAAAAACAGGACGTTTTACTGTGGAGAGTAAACTCATTAGCTCTAATGTTTCACCACACCACAACAGTAATATCCATAATAAACACTAATCATTAGTTGCAGCCTTAGTTTTGATCCTAACAGTTTGTCAGACTTTAAGTTAATGTCCAGAAGCTGCAACAGCAGCAGAGTCTGCTCACCTGTCCTTCACTCACCTGATCCTCACCTGTCTCAGCTCTGATGCTTTTTACCTGCTTATAAAAAACAAAAAAACAAAAACCACATCAGCATCGTGTGATGAAACACTTGTGAAATGTTCTGTAACCTGTCAAATATACTGTGATTTAAAGGTCCATGCTTTATACTGCAGCTCTGTTTAAACACACACACACACACACACTTAGCCAACATGTGGTTCTGATGTTTTGAAGTTTGTCTCGACGATGTGCTGCTGTACGTACAAATAAATTATTCTTTTATCAGTTTAAATATATTTAGTAAAACCAGCAAAAAGCAAAGACACAAACGGGTTCAGTCCTTTCTGTTCGTCCACGGTTTGTTTGTATATGAAATACTAACAGATATACTGTAGTACTTCTATTGATGTAAAGTATCTGATTACTTCTTCCACCACTGAAAGTCCCACAGTAACACAAACACTCTAACAGATGGAGGCAGTGGTATTCCAGCAGCTCCTGGTTAAATCCCTGTTTTTGTCAATGGAGTCTGGTGCTAATATACAGTGATGTTTGCTCAGTGCAGCTGGTGGTGGTGACTGATTTCTTATCAATACTGCACCGATTTCAGTGAATCAATCAGCAGAGACTCAGTCACAGTCAAACACACACGTTTATTTTCTTTTAGAAACAAAAAGAGCAGATCTCAGGTCAGATTCCACCTGTGATCATCTAACAAAGTGCTTCTGCCAAATTTAAGAAAGTGCACAAACTTTAATGAGGATTCTCAAATCAACTCACTGACAAAATACAAAACAAAGAAGCTTAAAATGTGTTGGTCCGAAATGAAATCAAAGGGCAACATCTGCAAACATCTGTTTCCTTCAGCTGTTAGAGACAAGTGAGGAGGGAGGAAAAACAAACAGCGAACAGGAGTAAATAGAAAATAATAAAAAGCTTTGGGTCATTAATGTAATTCAATTTATTATCATTTCACTCAGAAAAGGCTCCAACTTGTTCCAGCAAACATTCATCATCACTGAACTCTCCACACAGAGCTTCATCTCAGCTCATACAAAATACAAATACAAAAATATATCCACCACACGTCCAGCTCGCCCTCCAACATCGCTCTACACGGTGACTCCTCCGAGCTCGGAGGTTTAGGTTTAGTGCTACATCAGGACCGGTCCGATTCCGAAAACGTCAACAAATATTTATCCTCAGCTAATGTTCCGAAACAGACTGAAGAAACACCGAACAAACAACACCTCAGCTCTTTACCTTCCTCTTATTCTCTCCATCATTCAGGCAAGTGACTCAGAATACGTTTACACAGCGAAGTTTCTGAATCTGAAGTTTAGGACCAGGACCAGGACCCAGTTTGTTCCTAAACACCTGAATTTAAGGAGACAAAAACAGACCAGATGATGAAGTTTGACTGAATCTTCATCTGTAGAGGAGAACTTCTCTTTTAAAATGTAGTTCATATTCTAACCTTCACTGTTTTGTACTGAGAGACGGAAACTTGGATTTTAATTTTATCGACTGTTAATTTACATAATAATAATAATTTACACTGATAAGGAAACTTCTTCTCTGTTTAAGATGAAACAGAAAATAAGTGACACATTCCTCCTCTAAGTAAACTGGTTTTTAAGAACAGAATCTGTGTTCAGGTCTGTTCATCTGTTCATCAGAGAACTCTTTGTGTTTTGGTTACAGAAGCAGGTGTGTAGGATTGTTCGACGATCTGATTTAACCCAGTGTGAAAACCCTGGAGACAGAGGGAGGAGGGGGTTTATAAGTCACATGACACTGATGGATTGCTGAGGTGGAGCAGAGACAGAATCAAACCCAACAACTGTGACACGAGGAGAATAAAAAGGCTGTGACTGGTCGACACACGGTCAGGCTTTAACCCTTCCTGTCCTCCTCGTCAGTCAGTCAGTCAGTCAGTCAGTCAGTCAGTCAGTCTAACCCTGACCATTGCTGCTGATGTTGTTCTTGTTGTTCTTGGACGTCTTGGTGCTGCTGCCGCTCTGAGGCATCTTCTGCTCGTCCCCGGTCAGCAGAGCTTTAATCTCTGACGGGATCTTCCCCTGATCCATGGCTGAACACCACTGCTTGTACTGTCACCACCACAACAACACAGAGACAGAGGTAAGAGGTAAAGAAACAGGTGAAGTTCAGAGCTGTAAAACATGATCCTGCAGTCAGACCTGAGGGAGAATCAGCTGATTTCCCACAGAGTGACCAGAACCAACCAGAACCAACCAGAACCAAAATATAATCTGTTTCATCACAACTGAGTCTGAACAGCTGATTTTAGTTACTAACAAATGATTGAATGAAGGATTTCACTGGATTAAAAAAGAAGTCGTCAGATTCACTCTGCAGTTAAAACAGTTGATGCTGTTTTAATAAAATGAATCACAGATTTCTACATGAAAACTGAAGCTGAACTGAAGCTCTTTGTTGTATAAAATGTTACAAAACTGTAAAAAGTCAACGAGGTTAAACGTGTTGTTTTTTGTCCAAACACCCCCCAGAAAATATTCAGAGATGAAATGATGATTTTCATTTTACCATTTTAGATTTAGATAAAATAAAAAAGGTTTCTGATGAAATCTGTTGATCAACATAGTTTCAGTTTGTTCAAGAGAAGTGTCATTTTTTATGAGCACTGTTCATTTATTAGTCTAATGTTATTTTAGAATCGATGAAACATTACTGATCGTAGTCACTGGTTTCTGTTTGTTTTAGTTTGAGATATTTCCTGGAAAAACCTCTGGACCATGACAAGAATTAAAGAGGATAAATGACCTCAGTGTTTTCAACTGTTCTTCAGTGTTTTCTTATTTCCAACATGTCTGCAGGTAAACATCTGATTTAAGACCAATGCTGATCAACAAAGGTCTGAGTGTCTGAGTGAGTCGAACATCAACCTTCTGTTTTCTCAGAGTTCATGAACCAAAGTCTGACAGAAACAGTTTCAATGTCAGTGTGGTTAAAACTTTACCATCTCCAGCTCCTCCCTCAGGGCACAGATGGCTCTCTCTTTACTGGAGACCAGTTCCTCCAGATACTGGTACCTCAGTTTCTTCCTGGCTCTGCACTCTCTGGCGCTCTGACGGCTTCGCTCCAGTTTGGCCTTCAGGTCGATCTTGGCAGGTTTACGGCCGCGTTTCCCCGGCTTCTTCACTTTACCAGCCACCATCTGACAACGCAGCACAGTTACACTCAGCTACACAACAAGTACAACAGCAGAAAAGACGAGACACAAATCTATAGCAACAAACGGAGTCAGTGGATGATCTGAGCTGCTCTTTAAATGTCAGGAAATCAGGTTTTAAAATAAGAAACTAAACATCTCATCACTTTCACATCACTCATGACATTAAACACTAACATCAGGTAATCACAGGCTTTTATTACAGATGATTATTTATGACTTTATAACTGATGTTATCTTTACAGTTTACAGTCTGTGACAGGCCCGAAATATTCAAGACCTTTAAATGATATTCCAGACATTTTCAAACCTTCCCAGGACAAAGAGCTCAATTCAAAGCTTTTCGAGACTTTCCAAGACAGAGACGCTGCTAGCGTTAGCTACAGTTAGCTTCGTCTGGCGAACATGTTCTACCACAACTAGCCTCTCAAACGGGTTAGTTACCGTCAGAACAGGTATTAACCAGTCTAACATTTAAACCAGAGTTAACACAGAGCTGGTTAAACCCGGGTACAGTTGGTTAAAGCTGTTTCCAGGTGAACTGGCGATAGTTAGCCACCGTTAGCTTCATGGCTAGCTTCTCACCTTGTTATCATCCATGTTGTTCAGAGCTAACCTAGTTAGCAGCTAGCTGACGTTAGCCACGGTCAGCTAACAGCTCCGTTCACTAAAACACGTAATCAAACAAAGTTAAAGTGAATCCGCGCTAACGAGAATAACTCAGACTAAATTAACCCGGATAATTAACCCGCTGCTGTTTCGCTTTGTTTACATCGTGTTTCCTCATGGCGTCACGCGGTTACGTCAGCAGTGTTTTTTCTTCTTTCAACAAATCTTTATTAGAAAAATGAAAGTGACATTTAACAAACTGAAGCCACAACACAGGTGAGACTAAGAAGTTTGACTTAAATTAAAATGTAATTTAAAGAACAAATTATTTGTGAAAGTGAAACATTAATTTCATAATTTTGTTTTATTTGATAAAATCAAAGTTCTGACAGATTTTTTAAAAATAGATTGAATTCAATGAATTTCAAATTTGAATGTAATTTAGTTTTAATGTGCGTCTTTCTGTTTTTATTCTGTGTGAAGGTAAAAACTGCTGCAGGGACGCAGAGAAAAATAAAAGATAACTGACTCATTCAGATATTTATTTCTTTATTTATGTACAGGTTTTTCAAACTGTCTGAGCATTTTGAATGCTGATTATTGACAAAAGAAAACATGAACAAAACAAAACTTTAACCTCAGAGTAAAAGTTGAGGATCCTTTTTGTCCTTTAATAGTGAACCTGGAGGAGGAGGAGGTTTTTCTGCTTCTTTGTACTGATCACCACTGACTTACTGTCCAGAGAGAATATGTGACAGTAAAGGCATAAAGATAGATAAGAACAAATCTGATAATGATTATTGATCAGCGTTAAAAGAACAATAAATAAACATCTAATAGAATCAGCATTTTTCAATTTAAAACCTCCAATTTTTACCTTCACTTCCCCTCAGTTTAATCATGAACATGATGGAATTAAGAGAGACTTTAAGGGAATAATTAATGGTTTGTGACATATTAAGGTTTTTTCAAAGGATTATCTGAAACAGTTTAAGAGCTTTTAAAGTTGACCAAATAACATGAAAAACATTCATTCATCATTTTTCAGTTAAGGTGAAAATACATTTCCACAGTTCAGTTTTTAGTGGTTTTAACCCTTTGAATTTTAATCTAACTGAAAAATGAACGTCCTTTAAATTAAGGTCCAACTATAATGTGACTTTTAACATTCATCAGTTCAGAAAACCCATTAAGAAGACCTTAAGTTATGACAATCCAATCACTGTGACTTTAACATTCTGATTATTTCACTCTGGGAAACACCAAAAAAATCCAGGTGTTTGGTGTTTAGATGAATCTTAATTTGTCCTTTAACTTGAAAAACTGAGTCCCTTAAAATCCATTTAAAAAACCCTAAATAAACACATCCAGCACATGAATAATGAATTCACAGAATAATCTGTAAACATCGGACAGATTCATTAATGAGGAGTGATTAAGGTTTCAAATATTTTCAGCTGCAGTTTGAGATTTTTATTCAGTAAATGTTGATTAGGTTTATTCATTCATTAATATATTAGAAATATTAAACCCCTTAAGATTTGGACCTAAAACTGACTGTAATCTTTCATTTAAGGTGGAAACTTAATGGATAAATAAACTGCTTTAAATGTTATTAATGCATTTGAGATGGATTATCTTCATGATTTAAAGGGTTTACAAAGAGTAAAAACTCTTTAATTTAAACTCTAAAGGGTCTTGATGCTGTTTGGTCCATTTAACCAAACATGCTCATTCAGTCCATTAAAAAACCAAAAGGTTGGACAAACATGAATTTGCACCTTTATGGTAAAAAATGAAGGTACAGACTGACCTGAAATGTTCTGTACATTTTAAAGAGTTTTTAATCCTTTAAAAACAAATTCAATCCTCCTGAAAGTCCATTAATGCTTTCCATTAAATTCTTACAAAATCTGTTAAGTAAATGAAACTGGATGAAAATCCTTTAAAATTGTATTATTTATGTGTAGCTGAAAATATTCTAAACTTCAATGTGAAAACCTTAAATCTTACGTATCATACATATAATTTAAGGACAAATTAAGGGACGTTTAACAACCAAACACCTGATTCAGACTGAGGTGTTTTCAGGGTAAATTCAGGGTAAATTCAGTGTCTTTAAGGTGATTCTGACAGAGTGTCACAGCTCCTTCATCGATCATCAGGTCTAAATATCTTAAAGCGTCAGATCCAGACAGTCGAGCCGAGCGAAGCCGTTTCTAATGTCACAGTCTGTTCGTTAACAAACGGAGGCTCGTTCATACAAAAAAAAAAAGCTTCATCTTACAGTCTCACATTATTTACAGGTACAGACACAGGATATGTACAAACTGCTCATCCTCTCAAACCTCCGTCCAGCGTCAACGTCCCGAACCTGCAGGAGAGAAAGGTCACAGATGATTGTACGTACAATAATTTACACTTAAAGACACAAGAAAATAAAGTAGAGTTCAGAAACACCAGAGTTATCCTTTAAGGAGTTTTCTGAGGGGTTTTAAAGGTAAGAACAACATCAAAGCCGTCCCTGGATTTTCACTTTGATCTAAAAAATAAGGGATTTCACCTTTTTAAACAACTCAGAAATCATGGAGAAAACCATGAATTATCCCTTTTAAAAGTCATGGATGGTTTAATGCTACTTGGTAAATTAAGGTTTTTTTTTACACTGTTTAAAAAACCTGGAAAACTGAAGCATCTGAAAAGTTAAGGGCTACTTTCTGTGCTAATGATGTTCCAGTCTTTAGGTCCCTGATGGGTTTGTCAGGTTTGAGCTCGGTCTTTATTCTACAACATGAAAATCTGATTTCTAAGAAGGTGGATTTTCCTCTGTTGATGGCGTCAGGCTAACAGTTTCTGTGCTAAGCTAGGCTAAACATGTCCGCCGTCTGACCTCTCTAAGAAGTGGTTGTTCTCTGCCAGCTCTTTGACCACGCCCTCCATCTCCTCCTTCAGCTTCTTCATCCTGAAAAACAAGATGGAGTCAGTGATGTCACAGACGTCTCAGGTCTGATGTCACGTGGTCACAGAGACGTCGTGTCCACTCACCCGAGCGTCATCTCCACCAGTGTGTTCTGACTCAGGTACGCCTGAGGCTTCATTCCACTGGACACCAGAGGAAGAACCTTCTGAGGCAGCTGTTCCTGCAGCTGGACGACAGACAGACAAACAAACAAACAAACAAACAAACAAACAAACGGTTGATTAGCAGCACAGTAATTTAACCTCCTGAGAGCGGAGCGTTGACTCTGTCTGCAGGTTTCATTTCTCCTGCTGTGTGGGATCAGTGTAAAAACTAAACCTCTGAACAGGAAGTAGTTTTATTTTACTGTTTAACAAAATAAAGTCATCAGTGAGTAAAAGTGTTTATGTCAGTGTCTAAACATTACAACATCTGAAATCCCTCTGACTGTTAAACGACTGTAACTCTGAACATTTTCCTGTCGTCACATCAAACAACCAAAGTTACTGAGCAGAAAGTTTCAGCCAGAAACTGTGTTCCTCTGATCTCAGCTGCAGACCGTGTTCACAGAGACGACACATCAGATACTTTAAGTGTATCTGTTGTCATTACTTTTGGCAGCAAAATATTCAGGGACTTCTACTTGTAATGGAGTATTTTCAGTGTAGTATCGGAGTATTTCCTCGACCACAGCTGACGTCTGTTGAACACCTGTTGTTTACCTTGATGGCTCTCTCCATCAGCATGGTCACCTCCTTCTCGATGCTGATCAGCTGACCCGACAGGCCGAGCAGCTGCTTCCTCACATGATGAACTTTCCTGAAAAACACAAACGCAACACGTCACCTCTCACGCCGTCACCGAGCAACAGAGACGGTGACCATCATCATCATCATCATCATCATCATCATCATCATCAGTCGTGTGTGTTTTACCTCATCCACTCTTCACTCTTGGAGATGAAGAGACGATATTTCATGGCACATTCCTCCGTGAACAGAGACCGGGCTTTACTGGCATGAAGAACCAACTTCTGTCTGTCAGAGAGACAACACACACACACACACACACACACACACACACACAGGTCAGGACTTCAAAATAAAAGCCCAGACTGATGCCGTGCTTCAAACTGCAGCTCAGTGAACCTACTTGTCAAATTTATGGATCTGTTCCTCGTTGTAGGGCAGACCTGAACACAGGACATGAGAACAGAAACCGAGTTCAGCACCGTGACGTTTTGATCTTAAACGTGTTTTTATGTCAGTGAAGACGAACGTCGTGAGCTGTCGTCTGTTTGTGTTGATAAACTCACGTCTCTCTGCTTTGTCCTTCTTGAACTGTTGGTAGATGGCCGTGATGGCGTCCAGCAGCACTTTGATTTTCTCCACGCTGCAGAGACGTCACACACTCATTTATTACACACACACACACATCAGTGGGTTTACTGTACGTGAACACACACACACAGTCTTACTTCCTGTCCTTGGGGTGCGTTCCCACTTGTTGTGTCCAGCTGTCGGTCAGCAGGCCGCCGGGGAGGAATTTACTCTTGATGTCTTGTGTTGTTCGTTCGATGGGCTCCAGAGAGCTGGAGATCTGAACACATCAGGGTTTACTGTAAGTATCGACTCTCAGCCGCACATTCAAACATTTTAGAACTCTGACCTTAAACCAGATGAAGGATCTTCAGGAAGCAGAGAAACAAGCGGAGCTAACGTTAGCAGCAGCTCCGCTAACAGCTGAAGCTACTTTATTCAGAGTTTTAGTGATCAGTGTGTTCAGCCTCCACCCAGTGTCACCTCAGTGTTCAGGGTGCTGTGATGCAGCTACTACGTCTCTGACGATGTAAACAAACACTGAGGAAGTTATTCGCTCTGGCATTTCCTGTTTCTTATCAAACACACAGTGTGTGATCAACATGTTAAATACTCACTCTGAGAACTTTCTTGTGCATGTCTGAGATCTCGTCGTACTCCGTCGTCAGCATGTTGGCCTGCATCAGCACCTCGAACCTGCACGACAACACAGAGGTCACTGTGGGTGAGCTGCTGCTCACACACAGGAGCTCATGATGTTTATCAGAGAGACGCTCACAGCTGCTCAGTCTTCTCCAGTATCTGTGTGCAGTAGTTACACAGGTGGAAAACCTCGGACTTCTTGTGTTGAATCTCGCTGTAGTCCTCCTTCATCAGCTCACTAGATCAAAACAACACATCCAGAATAAAGAGGTGAGGACAAACCTGCAGCGCGTTCTGATCCACCTCATGTTTATAAATGAAGGAAGTGAGCCTCGTCTGAACTGATCTGCTCAGAGGGGACAGTTCCTCCTCCAGCAGACCTGCTCTGTCCTGGATCTGAAAACCAAGCTCGACCTCGCTGCTCTCTGTGAACTTACATCAAACCACGAACTCCTTTCCGTACCAGCTCCTGATAAACCAGCAGAGACTCGGAGGTCTTCCATAAATGTCCAACGTCGCCTGCAAAAGTCTGAACAACAACAACAGGAGGGTCAGAGTTCATCAGTTCCTGTTGTGACTGCAGTTAAACAGGCGTCTGTCAGCCAATCACAGAGCAGGATTCTCAGTGGTTATCAGATATTAAACAAAAAGCAAATGGAGTCAGAGCTGTTGAGCACTTCAAACTGTCTCCTCTCTGAGTCCTGAACTCCAGGTTTGAATCCACAGCCTCAGTCATTAACACGTGCTGATTTAAGACACAGTCTTTGTCAGACAGCTGTAAACTATGACTGATGAGAAGGATGAAAACTGTGGCTCTGATCTGTTGTTTCCTTTAGCTGCCGTTCATGAAATCATTTTCACAGACATCAAACAGTGACTGTGGTGAAAATGAAACCTGAACTGGCTGCACTGAAACTTCTGCTCTTCCTCTTTAAGTTTAGGTGAATCTTATTTTGTACCTTGGCGTAGCTGGCGTCCAGGTCCAGATCGTAGCGGGGCTGAACTTTAGGAGGACTGGCTGTGAAGAGAAAAATACTCCGAGTTAAACCTCCATCACCGTCCTCTGTGGTTTTAATTTAAACATTTAAAATGAAAGATGTCGGTATTAATCTGTCTGTCGCCGCCCTGCTGGTGGCCGACTCTCACTACGTACGGTCTTCGAAGATGAGTCCGACGGTGGCGACGGACTCGCGGCTGACGAGCATGATGGGATTGTCTCTGGAGGTCTTGGGGAAAGTCTTGGCCTGGCGGTTGGGGTCGAGGACGAGGCGGCGGCCCTCGTACAGCAGCTCCTGGTTGTGAAGCGGGATGCTGGTCCTGCGGGACAGCAGCTCCTGGAACAGCGCCGCCCTGTGGACACGAGGAGGACAGCAGCTTTCAGACACACAGGAGGACTGTTGACATCATTTCCTGTCTAATGCCTGACGGGTCTCTTACGTGTTGTACTCGTGGATGTAGACGTGGTGCAGCGTGGCCTGCTGCAGGCTGAAGACGTACACCACGGTCCTGTGCAGGATGTCGTTGGTCTCGGCGAAGAACTGGTCGAAGCCCCAACATTTCTCCTGGTCGGCCTCCAGGATGTTGGCGAGGACCGGAGTCAGGAGGCTCTGAAGACCCCTGAAACACCAGACCAGAGGAGGACACGGTCTGTGGTGAAAAACCAGATCACTCCTGACCCTGGAAACAACCGCTCAGTGGAACCAAATATATAAACCTTTAAATGTTTCATACGTCAGAAAGAGGAAACAAACACCAGGACAACATTTGGACGTTTAGGCATCATGTAGTTAGCTTCAGCTTCTCGTTCAGTTTTTGTTTGATCGGAGCGTTTACAGTAAAGATGAGCGAGGAGGGAAAAGCTGCATCATCTCAGCAGGTTTATTCAGGGTTTAGATTTTTGTCTGCTCAGCAGAATACTCCTGAAAGCTCATCCAGAGACTCTGCTGATGGTTTCTGAATCGTCTTCTCTCAGTTTAAATAAATCTGTTTGCTATAAGAACTACTGAAAGAGAGAAAGTGCAGTTAGTTCAGGTTAAATTAGACTGATGTACCAGAACCAGACTGTGTAAAAGTGACCTCGGTATTTATTCTTCTTCTGTATTTATGTTGTTCAGCAGCTAATCTCCTTCTTGTGAAGCTGTTTCTGGGTTTTAAAAAGGTTCAGTGAGACGTGCAGCTGATCTGTGACAATAAAAACACTGAGGTCTGAGTGGAACAGACTGAGAAACCTCTTCATATTATCTCTGGGCTGTAGAAACACCACCGTACTGACAGAGTCACATCTTACTTGGACAGACTGCAGGACACCGGCATCTCTGTGCTCCACTCGATCTTCCCGTTCTCACACTTCTGATGACCGGAGATTGTCCCAGACGGTTTCTCTGTGATGATTTTATACCTGAGACAAACAAACATCTCACTCAGTGTAATTCCTGTCCTGTGAGACGAGTTTACCTCTCCTCTCTCTCTCTCTCTCTCTCTCTCTCTTACATGACTTCTTTGTTCCTGCGCGGCCCTTCGAACGGTCTGAACGGGAGGCTGCCGGTGGCGGCGTGGTAAAACGTGACGCCGATGCTCCACAGATCCACCGTGGCTCCGTATTTCTTCTGGTGGTCTTTTCTCAGCACGGCTCGCTCGTACATGTCCGGGTGCTGCACAGGAAAGACATCGACAAGAGGTCAGAGGTCAACAGGTGCAGACACTCACGCTGAGAGACGACTGGACGAAGCCTTCTGTCTTTATGAATCATCTTGAATGTCTCCTGTTTAATCTGTTTTATTCTTGTTCCACTTTACAAATGAACACTTCCACAAACTCCAGAATTTCCTCTTTTAAATGATAATATGAAGTTGACAGGTTCAGCTGTCAGACGCCAACATTAACCTGAGGAAGTTCAGTCAGAGAGCAGCACAGCAACCAGGAAGTGTCTCTGCAGTGACAGTGACAGTCATGTGACTCACCAGATACTCCTCGGTCCCGTACAGAGACACAAACTGCTCGTCGTCCTCCAGCTCTCTGGCGGCTCCGAAGTCCGTCAGTTTGTAGACGGAGCAGCCGTCCTCTCCGATCACCCTCATGATGTTTCCCGGTTTGATGTCCCGGTGAACGATGCCGTACTCCCTCAGGTGGTTCATACCTGCCACTGCAGGAGCCACAACAGCCAATCAGAGAGCTTCCTAACAGTACGGCTTTTCACCCAGAAACACAAGGTCTGTCGCCAGCACAGAGTAAACAAAGTGAATTACAGAGCAACACCTGCTGAGTTTTTACTGCTCCTCACCCACATCATGAAGAACTATGAGGAACTCGTCCTCTGGGAGTCCGTAAGCGTTGGACGACTCCTCTAACACTGTGTACAGACTTCCACAGGGACAGTACTCCATCACCAGGACCTTATGACGAGTGTTGGACTGAGGGGAAGAGGAGGAGGTCAGAAACATGTTAACACTCATGAACCTAAAGGAAATGAAGCCTCGTCTCCTCCGTCACTGACCTCCTCCTCCACAGCGAAGAGTTTAACGATGTTTTTGTGGTTTAGTTTCTTCAGAACCTCAAACTCTCTCATCTGGACGTCCAGCGGCCGCAGAAAACTCAGGTTGTTAAAGACTTTGACTGCGTACAGGTCGCCGGTTTTCTACACAGACACAAACAACATGTTTTATTATATGGAGACATGAAAACATCAAACTACAGAGCTGCGACCAAAGCTTCTCTTTGTTACTCCTGTTACAGTCCGACCCTGAATCACTTTCCCACAAGGAAATGTCTTCATTTTAGTACGACCACAGAGGTTCAGGTGACAGAAACAGAGTCTGCAGGTTTGTGTCTGAGCAGCTGGAGAAGAACCTCTGAATCGTCTCTGAACTCTGCAAACCAGTGAAATAAACTGAGGCTTGTGCAGACTCAGCACACCCATATAAAAGCCCCTGTTCTGATTAGATCTGCAGACCTGAGGTGTCAAACAGTCACTTCAGGTTCAGACTGATCCTCTGACTTTGAAGATTTTGGGGAAATTCCCTCTTGTACAGTTTTACAGCCTGAAGGTTTGAAATCTTCTGGATCGACTACAAACACACAGTGATGTGATCTGTGGGAGGTGATTCCACTGAAACCTGAGCTGCAAACGTATGAAATTAAATCTGAAGGTTTTCAGATCTGAGAGGAGAAACATTATTCTGCAGCATCCCTGCACTGACAATGTTTTCAGTTTCTACAAATGTGAACACAATCTGTGTTTTCCTCTCATCCTCAAATCTCCATCAGCTCCTGGTTAAATCCCTGTTTTGGTCAGTGGCAGTCTGGTGCTGATAACGTGATGTTTTTTGGTTCTCCACTGAACTGAAAACCTGAAAAGATACTTCTTCACTCTGATGTAAAGATTTCCCATCAAACCCTCCTGTGCTGTGATTGGCTGTGAGCTCTGACCCAGCAGCAGCAGCTCAGGTGAGTTCTGGGTCGTACCTTGTGTCGGCCGCGGTAAACGTTGGCTGTGGCTCCCTGACCCAGCAGGTCTGAGATGAGCCACAGGTAGTTGGTGGTGCTCTGCATCCTGACGGCTGCAACTGATCCTGAAAACACACAAACAGCTGATCAATACACCAGGATCTGATCGATAACAATCAATAAACCAGCAGCCAGGAGAGCTGCTATCAAACCTTAACAATCCTCTGGAGGATCAGCGAACATCTGGTCCTGATTTAAAACAGTCCAATCATGTTCAAACTACAGAATCACTTCACGTGTTCAGGATCTTACATCTGTTTCACGTTCTTTGCCTTTTAGAGTCTGATTATTCTCTGTCTCTGTGAAGCAGCTGTTAAACTGTCAAATGCTGTGAAAACCTTTCACCTCTGACTCTGGGATAAAACAGATTTCACTGAATGGAAACTATGGACCGAATAAACTGGATAAACTTGATGCGTTCCTCTTATGTAATGTTTCTACTGTCAATCCATATGAAGCACAGAACCAGACTCTGCTACATGCTAACGCTCAGTGTACAGACAAACAGACCTGCTCTCTCCTCCTGGCTGCAGACTGTAGACGTTAGTGTGTCGGTTTCAGTCTCGGTTTTATTCTGAGTCAGAAAGCTTCACCTCTTCAGATAAAACTGTGAAATCATGTTGAATGTGTCGTTGGCGGCTGAAACCACAGACACCACAGGTTCAGCTCTGAGCACAGGTGAGACACTGCAGGTGTTCCCGGCTCAAATTTACTGCGTTTTTACACTCTATATGTTAATAATGTCACGGTAATAAAGTAACGGTAGAAACGCTGTAAAGGTTTAAATTATAAATAAAGTTTATATTTCTGTACGGTCGATGCGTCATGACGTCACTGCGTCTCCGGGAAATTCCCGTTTCAGGCCTCAAACGTTCAAACTCACCGTGACGAGACACAGACACGGCAGATTCTAATCATTACATTAACATACATGAGTTTAATGGAGATGAAGCTGCGGACATTTAACACCTGAACCTCTGAATAAATCCTCCACCGGAGCGTTAACACGGACACAAACACCGGAGCCGTTCACGTTAGCTGATAAATAAAAACACACACACGGTGCAGCTACCGGTTACACGAACCCACTGACTGTTGAATTAATGTTGAAACATTCGTGTTTTCGCTGCAGGAGCTGTTTTCTGATGTATTTTCACTTTCTGTAGCCGGACATGAAAATACGATCATGTCGTGCTAACAAGCTAACGGTTCAAACTGCCCGACAAAACCGGGTCCGTTCGCTAACATGTCAGGCTACAGAAGGGTGGCGGTGAATACCGCGTCTTTAAGGTTTTTGTCGTATAAAATTAATCATAATTATTTTGTTTATTTCCTCACCCTTCTTTCTGCGGCCGATTCCTCCTCTTCCGTTGTTCCCTCGTCATGTGACAATCGCGGACCAATCAGGACGGAGAGTTAGCGAAGGGGGCGTGGTTAAAATGAGAAGTTAGGTTACCGTAATGCTCAGATGAGAAGCGGCAGATAAAAATGTTCGCGTGTTGAAACAGCTCTTTACAGGCTTTTGTCGTTCTGTTATTTCAGCTTTTAATGTTTTAAACTGGAATCAAAACTTCCTTTGTACCCCTGAGGACTGCTCTGGTAAAAGAGCGCTAATGTGTCCAGGTGCTCACTCCTGGCTCTGATGCGTTATTACGGTAGAACAAGGGAACTATTTGGAAACCGATACTTAACTGTTAGGTAAGAAAAATATCGATACTCACTGTTAATGCAAGTACTGATCATCATAGTGGCTCCATCAGAATGATATGAACTGAATTTGAATGTATCTTTATTTGGACATCACACAGAGAGGACAGCCTCTCACTGAGTCTCTGTGTGTCTCTTTGTGGTCATATTACATTTACTGGGCCCCTGTCCGGTCCTCATGGGGCCGCTCCATCATGGGTTTTATCCTCAGCAGTTCATGTGCAGCATGGCAACAAAAACAATGCGATGATGCAGCCAATAAACACACAGTGATTGTTACTGCAGTTACAGAGTTCAGACAGAGGATGGCAGCACAGGCTCCAAACAGGAGACCAACACTCACTCAGGTGCAGATAATGTGATTAAATACATCACATAGAAATAATGAATCACTGTGCGCAGGAAACCTGTGTGTGAATATGAGTTTTATTTCAGACATAAATCTTTTCCTCTCCACAGTCAGGAATAAAGTCTGGACTCATTTTGCCTTTTTCTTTGACGTTGTGCAAGTTGAAAAATGTCAATAGAATAATGTTGACTTATTTATCTTTATTATAGATACTGCACTGATGCTGTTCATATATATATATATCCTGACACAACAATGTGATCATGTGAAATCAAACAATCTGGGATTTAAAAGCTGAACTTTTTAAAACAAACATGAAGAATTTCAGTTGTAATTTTGCCTCTAATACGAGGACTTATTGAATCCTCAGGTAGAAAGAGACGAGTTAAACAGCTGCTCGTTACCTGAACATAAAGTTCAACTCTCTGAGTGACTCCAGAGAAAGTCTGAAGTTTATAATTTTTGTGTTTTTTGTTTCAGGTGATTGAAAATTAAAGTTCTGTCTGAGAGAAACCACAGAAGTTATAAAGCTGAATCAAGGATCAGTTTTTATCTTCACTCACCAATCATCACACAGACACAAGTTCAAAAGTTCACTCACTTTATATTTAACAAAAAGAAAAAAAAAATCAGCATTTCATGAGTTACAACAGCTTATGGTGGCAGCTGGATGGGCTGTACAGGTCCATCTGATACTCTGGTTTACAGGTAAAGCAGTCATTGTATAAAAACGCAGAGTTAGTGGAAATTAAACAAACATGACGAACCAAATGTTGGTCATCTCCACAAACGTCCTCGCAAAGCACCATGGGATCAAAACGGATGAAGGACATTTAAAAAAAAAAAAGAAACAACACAAACTTCTGTTTTTTCCTGTTTGAAGCTCCGATAAAAACCTGGAGACAAAAGTGCTTTTTAAAAAAAAACAAAAAACAAAAAAATGACTCAGCCTTTTTCAATCTTTTTTCTTTTTCTACTTTCTTTGACCTTTTTCACCCACGTTCCTCACGATCTGTACAAAATGTCGAAGCTCGGCCCGAAGCCGTCGACTCTTTAACGACACAGAGCAGTTTGATTTGTCTCGTTTCCATCTGTCACACGTCTCCTGGATTTTATTCTGGCTCCATAATAAACATGAAGCTTTAACAGAGTCTGGAGGAACATTTGTTTGGTAAATTAATCTGATAAGCACCAAACCTCAGGATGCTCTGATTTAGACTAAAAATCACATTTGGAAAAATGTAAAGAGCTAAAAATTGGAATGAAGCGTCTGATGTGTTCAGATGATCAGATCCAGACTTCAGTCAAAACTTAACTCATTTTAAGGGGCTGAAAGTTTTGGTGCCGATGATGAACGGCAACATCTGCGTTAGTTTCGATGTCTGCTCTAAAATAAAGATATAAAATGCAAATTGTTATTTTTCAAATGTTAATGTTAAGCTGTATTTCATTTACACAACATTCTTCTACACCTTCTTGTGTAAAGATGATATTTAATAATTGGTATCTTCTAACTTTTTATAGAAATGTGTTTTTTAAATTTCTCAATTTATGGTGTTAAAAAAGTTTTATTTTCTACCAAAACTCCTACATGAGTAAAATTAGTGCCCTTAGATTTCTCAATTCCCTCACATTTTTAATTTGTACCCTTCAAATATTAAATCATAAACTAAATCAATTCCCTTGAAATAATGATCTGACCTTTTAGATGATGTTAAAGTTTGAATTAAACAACATTTTGTTCATGTCCCATAAAACAGAAAACATCAGTTATCCTGTAAATTCACAGAGAAAATAACTTTCAATGATCAAACAGATGTTTTCCAGTTCAAACAGTTTCTTGTGAAAAAAAAAGAACGAATTATTCATGTGAGGGAAGAATTTAGAGCAAATTTCCCAAAACAAAGTTCCCCATCATCAACCAGACTCAGTAAATCTGATGTTTACAGTCAGAAATCTCTTCACCACGTCAGTCACTTCCTAAAACACACAAACCAAACGTCCACCTTTAAACGAGTTCACTCCAGCTGCGTGAAACTACAAAGTTTTGTACCGGAAATCAGCTAAAAAAATAAAAAGTCCTGTAAAGTGCAGTTAGCGAATGAGAACCTCTCCCCAAAAAAAATAAGAGTTTGATGTGGATGTGTGCGCGTGATCGGCCTGAAAACACACCTGGATGTGTGAGCAAGTGATTGTACCACAGGTGGCTCTCGGCTGGTCGACAGATGTGGGCAGATGTTGAGGGTGTACGGAGGCAGCAGGGAGCCAAGAATATATGTTTATGTACCGGTCCAAGAGAAGACTGGACTGTTAGGCGTCGTCACTGGTTTCTAGTGGTTTGGGTTTCTGTTCAGATAACTGAGAATCCAAAAGCCTCAAAATATCACTGCATTGTACAAAATTTTAATTTTAGAGTCGTAAAATCTGATTTCTCTTATTTCACAAATCAAAATTTTAAAATCTTCTTCACATGTAATAATTATTTTATGCACAGAAATTATCATCTTGTGCACACTCTACATCAGATCCATATTCTGTGCAAAGTTAAATCTTGTTTGCACAAGATTCATCAAATATTGGCACTTTGTGGCCTCCATATACAGTAAGTTTATTTGTAAATGTTGATGATAATTTCTGGAAAATGTGGAATTTATCTCCACCAGATGGCACAATGTTTTTCTTAATTAAAGCTTCGATAATATTTTATTTATTTAAGTGGCCAATTGTGCTCAGATGACTTTTGATGATAAATTTGTAAGAGTCGTGTAGAATTAAAAAAATTGTATTTAAATAAATTCATGATACCTAGGCCTCGGTTGGTAGCGTGGGTTTAGGCTTTTCGCAAATATTATTGAAAATTAAAATTAAATTTTCTTAAATGAAAAAAAGTGTTTGTTGTCTCACAACCTTTTTCAAGTTAAAACAGACTAAAACTGTCTCGTTAAGACAAACTTTTCTGTGTTTTGTGTTAAACATGTTGAAACTCATGATATGTTGGAGGTGTGTTCGTAAAGCGTTAGATTGTCTTCAAATTCATGCTGGTGTTATTTTTTTTTCTTTTAAGCTGAACAATGAACCAAACGTTTTCTTTGATGACGAGGGAGGGAAACATGGCAACACTCCTCCGACGATTTCAGACGATGCAACAAAATGAAGTTATCTTGAAAAATATATTTCTGGAGAAGCAAAAAGACAAAACCTGATCTATGGAAAAAAACAAAACAAAACAACAAACAGATTGTTGACACAAGCGTCAAGGCAACAGATTCAATGCTGCCTCGTGTTTCACCTCTGGTCCCAGCTTCCGGGTTTTTTTTTTCCGACTCAACTCCCGACATCTGCCTCCACATTGTTAGAAAAAAACAGATTATTTTGGCACAACAGTCCTTCAAACATCAGATTAACTTTAACAGACACTAAAGACCTGGATATGTTCTTCGATTTGACTGATCTGAGATTGTCGCCGTACGTTTGGAGTGATATTCTGTAGAAAAATATAATGAGGCAATATAAAAAAAGACGGAATGAAAAGTACTGCAAGAATTCAATGGATAGATTTACAATGATTTTCTATATAGCTTATAAATACGTTATCTACACAATATGTGGTACAAAAATACTATATAGCATTTAGTGGGCACTGGATTTCCTTTGTGTTTTTTTCCTCAAAAGTAACAACAACAACATAAAAAAAGATAAAGATGTGTAACTGGTCAGGCACAAGATCGTGTTCTTGGTGGGAAACGCTGCGTCCTCCACAAAACAGGGATTAAAAGGCAAAAAAAAAAAAAAAGAATCAAATGAGGGAGTGGAGGATGAACTGATGGATGCACCCTGTGTTCGCTGTGCGGCTTTGGGTCGGTTCAGTTGCAGTCAGGCATTTGAACGTTTCAGTGAGAACATGTTAAAACAACAAGCGTACGTTTTGGTTTAAATCCTGTCTGAACATCATGACCATGATGATGATTTTCTGGATGTGAGTCATGTGACACTGACCTCACCTCTGACATTTAGTGGAGAAAGAAAATGTACGGAGGCCCCGAGTGGACACGAGGGGCTCTGAAGAGTTTTATCAAACATTAAAGGATAATTCTGCTGTTTTCTAACCTGAGCCTGATGCTCCCACATTCTGGGTCTAAATGATTCACAGGGACAAAATTGTCCACATCAACGGTCGTTCACTAAAAATCTTATTTTTGTCGCTGACAGTCAGATTGTTCTTCTCAGAGTTGGACAGCATGATGATAGGATTCCTACAGAGACAGAGCTTTTTATTAAAGAGGAAGATCCTTTTAGTTTAACCAGAAACATCTCTATATATCTCTACCAGACTCCATTGACAAAAACAGAGATTTAACCAGGAGCTGCTGGAATACCACTGCCTCCATCTGTCAGTGTGTCTGTGTTACTGTGGGACTTTCAGTGGTATAAAAAGCATTCGGAGACTTTACTGAAGGTAAAGTAAAACAAAATAACACAGACACACTCACAGATGGAGGCAGTGGTGTTCCAGTTCTGTTCTGTAAAATTCCTGTTTTTGTCAATGGAGTCTGGTAGTGATATATAGAGATGTCTTTGTAGGAGTCCTACCCATATTCCTGAGTAATCCATTGGATTACACTGCAGCAGCTGCTGAACCCAAGGTTTTTGTCCCTATCAACCAATTACACCCAGATACATGAGAAATAAGAGCCAGGTTCAGAAGCCAGGTTATCCTACCTGAACCAGTACTAGTCCAGTCCTCTGCAGCCTCGTCAGGACTCTCAGATCAGCTCCTGGATAATAAATATGTGCCTTGTCATGTTATTGCTTCAGCTCAGAACTCGTTCCCGGGTCTTTCCAGCTCAGCACATGACTCACATCCACGACAGACACGATCCTATGAACCGTTTCGTTAAACAATGAAGAGGAGGTAAATTCAAATCAAAGACCCAGTACCACGTTCTCTGCCACTGGAAACCGGCGTCTTCCTCCAGCCGCTCCCGATCCAGTTTACATGGTAACTACAGACAAGATGGCTGCCGGGCGGCGGCGGCCGGGGAGGAGCCTCCGCCTCCTGTAGCTGTGGATGTTTTTCATATTTGGCATCAGATAAGTTAAACGTCCGCTGCTCAGTTTTCACCGTGTGCTTTTTGTCCTTCAGCCTCTTTTTCTCCTGGTTTAAGGCAACTTATATTTGTGATGATTTTAATAAAACCTTTTCTTAAAAAATGTACAAATTTCTTAATACAAACCTCCATGGCATCATCAGTAAACACTGTATAGAAAATATATAAATATGCTTTTCTCTTTTTCAATGTACAAATGTTCTGCAGCTCCATTTCTCTTTTTTTCCTTTTTTCCTCCTCACTCCTCCTGAGTCGTCAGTCTCTCTTTCCCATTTTTAACCTCATATATGCACAATTGCTATTTACAGTGAGGGGGCGGAGCTGTGTGGAGGGGGTGTGGCAGGGTGGGAGGGGTTTGGTGGGGGGGTTGGCTCACGAAGAGTCCGTGCAGGGCGACGGCGGCGGCGGGTAGAGGTGGTGGGAGTAGCTGCGCTCGGTGTAAGGCGACGGTGGGCAGCTCTCACAGTTCTCCTCCGCCGACAGGTACTGGCTGCGGGGCGTCGGCGGCGGCGGGAAAGGCTCCGAGTCGTAGTTGAGGTCGCTGGTGTAGCCCTTGGCGGCGGCGGCGGCAGAGGCAGCGGCGGCGCTGGACTTGAAGGGCGCCCGGCGTCCCGGCGTGTAGTCGCTGTCGCACACGTCGGTGCTGCAGGGGGTGGTGGGAGGGGCGAAGTGGCGGTAGGTGTAGGGCCGGTAGCTGAGGAGGGAAACACACACTCACTAACTCAGGCTCTGGTTTCTTTAGTGGAAACACAAGTTCATTTTCTCCACTTCCTGGAAAAGTTCCTGCAGCCTCTTTCCACAAGAATCTAAACACACTCTCACTTCTTCTACAGAAGATGAAGACGTTAAGCTGCAGTTTAATGTTTCAAAGTGTTTGAAAGCTGCTCTGTGTGGACTCGGGGGATTGTTGTAAACGTTCACATGTGCTGCAGGAATTCCTCCAAGTCACAACACAGCAGACTGTAATCCTGCAGCATGATTACATTTCCAAACCAGATCCATTACTCTGGTATTCTCCTAAACACACAAGATGGAGGAAAATGGAGCCCAGTTTTCTGGGGGAGGATTTGAGGAATTCAGTGAAAACACAGCGAGAGAAGAAGAGAGAGCGTCTGCGTACCTGTAGGATCTGTGTGTGGAGGGACTGTTGGAGGAATAACCAAACTCCATGGTGTACTGAGAGCGAACTGTAGCAGGAGACGGAGGAGGATTCAGGATCTGTAAAGAAACACCAGACACCAGTTTATCTCATGTCTCAGTTCCACCACAACATTCCTACTTTTATTAAAGAGTCAGATCCTTTTAGTTTAACCACATCTCTATATATCTCTACCAGACTCCATTGACAAAAACAGGGATTTTACCAAACAGATACACACACATACACTGCCTCCATCTGTCAGTGTGTCTGTGTTACTGTGTGGTACTTTTACTTCAGTAAAGTATCTGATTACTTCTTCCACCCTGAAAGTCTCACAGTAACACAGACACACTAACAGATGGAGGCAGTGGTATTCCAGCAGCTCCTGTGCTCTGCTCAGTAAAATTCTTCTTTTTGTCAGTGGAGTCTGGAATGTACTGATCACTGCTTCACTTCAGTCTGACCCTCGTCTGAAACTGGACCAGTTTACATTTCTACAGCAGAGTCAGTGTTTGTTTCTCTCACCGGGGGGAAGTAGGTTCCCTTGGTGCTGGACGAGCTGCTGGACGACGCTCCGGTGACGTGGGCTCTGTCGTACGGCGGCCCGCTGCTCCCGCCCATGATGCTGAGGGAGCCAATCACAGACTTCCCTCTGGACATACCTGTGCAGGTTTGAAAACACATCATTAGCACCGTGTTTATCTTTAAAGAGGACGAGTTGTGAGGTGGCGTGGCGGCGTCTGACCGGGCAGCGAGCTGGACAGCGAGCTCGGGTGCGGCACGTATCCCAGCGGCACCGACGACGGCCCGTGGACCACGAAGTCGTTGGTGACCGTCTCGCCGTCGTCCTTCATCTGCGGACAGAGGACGCGCTGACACACGAAGTACACGGCGCCGACCACGAACAGCGCCATGACCACGCCCACGATGGAGCCGATGGTGGTGTTGGGCGGAGGAGGCGGCTCCTCCGTCGGATCTGAAACCACAGAAGAAGAAGGAGAGGAAGTTAAAGCTCTGCTTCATGCTCACGTTTGAGCGTGGAGGCGTGAACGGGCGCTCAGACTCACAGCAGCCGATCTCGTCAGAGTTGTCCGTACAGTCCATGTTGTTGTCGCACTTCTTGTGTTTCCCGATGCACTGACCGTTAGAGCAGGTGAACTGATCCAGAGGACACAGCACTGAGACACAGGAGGAGAAACAGCTCAGGGTCAGTCTGTCTGTCTGACTGACTGTCTGTCTGACTGTCTGACTGTCTGTCTGACTGACTGTCTGTCTGTCTGACTGTCTGACTGTCTGTCTGTCTCTCTGTCTGTCTGTCTGTCTGACTGACTGACTGTCTGACTGACTGACTGTCTGTCTGTCTGTCTCTGTCTGTCTGTCTGTCTGACTGTCTGTCTGACTGACTGACTGTCTGTCTGACTGACTGACTGTCTGACTGACTGACTGTCTGTCTGTCTGACTGTCTGTCTGTCTGTCTGTCTGTCTGTCTGTCTGTCTCTCTGTCTGTCTGACTGACTGACTGTCTGTCTGTCTGACTGACTGACTGTCTGTCTGTCTCTCTGTCTGTCTGTCTGTCTGTCTGTCTGTCTCTCTGTCTGTCTGACTGACTGACTGTCTGTCTGTCTGACTGACTGACTGTCTGTCTGTCTCTCTGTCTGTCTGTCTGTCTGTCTGTCTCTCTGACTGACTGTCTGTCTGTCTGTCTCTCTGACTGACTGTCTGTCTGTCTGTCTGTCTGTCTGTCTGTCTGTCTATCTGTCTGTCTGTCTCTCTGTCTGTCTGTCTATCTGTCTGTCTGTCTGTCTCTCTGACTGATTGTCTATCTCTCTGACTGACTGACTGTCTGTCTGACTGTCTGTCTGTCTCTCTGACTGTCTGTCTCTCTGTCTGTCTGTCTGACTGACTGACTGTCTGACTGTCTGTCTGTCTCTCTGTCTCTCTGTCTCTCTGTCTCTCTGTCTGTCTCTCTGTCTCTCTGTCTGTCTGTCTGACTGTCTCTCTGTCTCTCTGTCTGTCTGACTGTCTCTCTGTCTGTCTGACTGTCTGTCTCTCTGACTGTCTGTCTGTCTGTCTGTCTGTCTGTCTGTCTCTCTGTCTGTCTGTCTGTCTGTCTGTCTATCTGACTGATTCTCACTGGAGCTAATCACAGATAAACTTCCCCTCGTCTTTAGTTAATTAATTCGTCAGTATATTGTATTAATGATCACAGACTGATCTGAATATTTATTCAATAAATGAACCATAGAACAGTTCTCAGTAAAAGAAATCTTCAACAGTCATTAAAGAAAACATCCTGGATCTGACATTTCCTTCTTCTCACGAGCTCAAACACAAATAATTAATAATAAATAATCAAAGTGTCTGAATCCTCGACCTCCAGTGTTTCTGCCTCGAGAGTCTTTAATAGAGTTCACACTACAAGACCCTCAGGACTGATGATCTGATGGTTGATCCTGTCAGATTCTCCTGTGGTGTGAGCTGTGTTCTGACCATCGATATTAAACACGGAGGTTATCGTCCCTGACCTGAGTGAGTGTGTGTGTGTGTGTGTGTGTGTGTGTGTTACCTGCCACACCTTCACACTTGTTCTCGTCCGACCGGTCCTGACAGTTGAACTCTCCGTTGCAGCGGAGGCTCAGGTCGATGCACTGCCGGCTGTCGCACTGGAACTCGGACTCGGAGCAGACCGGACAGTCCTCCTCGTCGCTCTTGTCGTCGCACTCGGCGTAACCGTCGCACCTCCAGGCCTGAGGGATGCAGTCCACCTCGCCGGACGTACAGGAGAACTGCTCTGGGGAGCAGGTGGGCGGCTCTGAGGACGACACACACACACACACACACACACACACACACACACACAGAGCGTCAGACTGTGAGACTCGTCCCTGTGGAAAACGAGTGTGTGACGCTGAGGTCGCTCTGAGTCTCACCTCCACAGGAGAGCTCGTCCTGCAGCAGCACCAGGTGCACGGGACACGAGCAGCGAGTCGTCCCGTCTCCCTTCACGATGCAGATGTGGGAGCAGCCGCCGTTGTCCCAGGTACACGGATGTTTACCTGGAGAACAGAGCAGGTGAGTCACAGAGACGACCACAGGTGGAGGCATCTACAGAGGAGTTCAACGTCTCTGATTCACCTCGAGGACAGAAACTCACAACGACCTTCATGTTCTGAAATATGTTGTTAAACTTTCAGTCTGAGTGGTCACAGGTTGTGAGAACAGAAGAAATATCTGAATGAATCGACAGTGTTAGAGCCTCAGACTGTCTGTCTGTCTGTCTGTCTGTCTGTCTGTCTGTCTGTCTGTCTGTCTGTCTGGTCTGGGATCAGTTTAGCAGACTCACTGTACTCCCTCATGTCGAGCTCGTGGACGGCGTGGATGTCGCTCAGGTAGGCGATGCGAGCCTGGATCTTGGTGCGTCCCTCTCTCGTGGTCTTGTCGATGCGTTCGATCATCTGCTGCTGTTTGTCGATCCAGTACAGGTGGTTCCCGAACACCGTCAGCCCCACCGGCTGCAGGATGTTGGAGTCTGCGATCACGATCCGATTCGCTCCTGGAGTTTTATTGTGGAAAAGCACCGGAGGGGGAAAGAAACAAAAACAAGGTTGTAGGGCAAAAAACTTCAGGAACAGAGGCAACGAAAGGGGAGAGAAACTGAGGGTGAGGCAGGAGGGGAGGCAGGAGGAGTGGACAGTGACACACCCAGGTCAGCTCAACACACACACTTACAACATTCAAATTCTTCATGTTTCTAAAAGTCCAGATTTGTTCTGGAGCCACTCTTTCTCCTGTCTCTGCTGTATGAAACAGACGTCGGTCAGAACATCATCAAAGTCTAATTTAACTGAACTGTCTCTGAATCGTGTTTGTTACTGTTCACACAGGAAAACTCAGCTGGTTTTATCCTGTGGTCAGTTACTGACTGAACATCTTCATGTTTGACTGAAAGTCTTATTATTTTATTTTTATGTACCGACATAAAAAGGAATCTGTGTCTCTTCAGCTTCATCTCTGGTCTGAACGGACATTATCTCTGTGGTCTAAGTGGTTCAGGTCCTGGTCTGAGTCCTCTGGTCTGGACTAAACTGAGTCAGTGCTGCAGCATCTGTTGTTACTCTGAACGCCCTGAAGGGGGCGCCAGTCTCTGCTGAGCCTCCGTCAGACTTAAACGAAACCAACTGATGTTCAGAGGATCAAAGAGGAGGACGGAGGCCAGGAGGAGCTTTAAACCCTTAAGAAGCAGGACTCCTGTGAACCGCCTGAGTCCTCCTCCTCCTCCTCCTCCTCCTCCTCCTCCTCCTCCTCTCTGACGGAGCGGCGGCTCAGCGTGGTGTTTATGTCTTCTGTCCTACTCTCATACAGATGCTTCACATTCCTGTCGGCCTGCGTGGGGCACCAGAGAATCACAGGAATGTGCTGAGCTCAGGGCTCCACACCAGAGTCCCCTTCAGCTCGGATCAGATCAGATCAGATCAGATCAGATCAGATCAGATCAGTTAGTGACACCAGTCAGAAAAAACAGACAGAAGAAAACTGAATGGGAGCAAAAAGACGCACCTGTGCAGGTGAGATCAGAGAGATTTAAAATCAGTTTGTTAATGAAGGAAAATAAAGACGGGAACAACAGAGAGGAAGAAAACAGGAAGAAGCAGACGTTTTAAAGGTGAGAGAGGAGGACGGAGTAGTTCAGTATTCTGGTAATGTGGTGTATTTTATGTGTCGTGTTGAGTGTTGAAAACACAGGAAGCTGCAGCTGAAATCTTCCTGATGAACAGTAATGAGAACGTGAACCTGAAGGTGGCTGATCCTGAGATCTGTGAGCTCACTGCAGGAAGTCCTGAACTCAAAAACTACCTCTACTGCCTGTGATGATCTGGATCAGAGCACGGAGCAGGTCTGTGGTGAACCCTGAGACTCACCGGAGAGGTCGCTGCTCTCGATGCGTCGCAGGTCCGAGTCGACCCAGAACAACTTCCCCACCTCGTTGTCGATGGCCAGAGCGACAGGTTTCCCCAGACCGCTGAAGAACAGGACCTCACGCTCCGTACCGTCCAACGCCGCCCGCTCGATCTTTGGAGAGCGCTCCAGCAGGTTGGTGAAGTACATGTACCTGCAGGAGGAGCAGGAGGAGGAGGAGGAGGAGGAGAGGAGGAGGGAGGAGGAGAGGAGGAGGAGGAGGAGGAGGAGAGGAGGAGGAGAGGAGGAGGAGAGGAGAGGAGGAGGAGGAGAGGAGGAGAGGAAGAGGAGGAGGAGGAGAGGAGGAGGAGGAGGAGGAGAGGAAGAGGAGAGGAGAGGAGAGGAGAGGAGGAGAGGAAGAGGAGAGGAAGAGGAGGAGAGGAGAGGAGGAGGAGAGGAAGAGGAGGAGGAGGAGAGGAGGAGAGGAGGAGGAGAGGAAGAGGAGGAGAGGAGGAGGAGAGGAGAGGAGGAGGAGGAGAGGAGAGGAAGAGAAGAGGAAGAGGAGGAGGAGGAGAGGAGGAGAGGAGGAGGAGAGGAAGAGGAGGAGAGGAGGAGGAGAGGAGAGGAGGAGGAGGAGAGGAGAGGAAGAGAAGAGGAAGAGGAGGAGGAGGAGAGGAGGAGGAGAGGAGGAGGAGGAGGAGGAGAGGAAGAGGAGGAGAGGAGGAGGAGGAGGAGGAGAGGAGGAGAGGAGAGGAGGAGGAGGAGGAGGAGGAGGAGAGGAGAAGAGAGGAGAGGAGGAGAGGAGAGGAAGAGGAGGAGGAGAGGAGAGGAGAGGAGGAGGAGGAGGAGGAGAGAGGAGAGGAGGAGAGGAGGAGGAGAGGAGGAGGAGGAGGAGGAGGAGGAGAGGAGAGGAGGAGGAGGAGGAGGAGGAGGAGAGGAGAAGAGAGGAGAGGAGGAGAGGAGAGGAAGAGGAGGAGGAGAGGAGAGGAGAGGAGAGGAGAGGAAGAGGAGAAGGAGAGGAGGAGAGGAGGAAGAGGAGGAGGAGGAGCAGGAGGAGAGGAGAGGAGGAGGAGAGGAGAGGAGAGGAGGAGGAGGAGGAGAGGAGAGGAAGAGGAGAGGAAGAGGAGGAGGAGGAGAGGAGGAGAGGAGGAGGAGAGGAGGAGGAGGAGGAGGAGGAGCAGGAGGAGGAGAGGAGAGGAGGAGGAGAGGAGAGGAGAGGAGGAGGAGAGGAGGAGGAGGAGGAGGAGGAGGAGGAGGAGGAGAGGAGGAGGAGGAGAGGAGGAGGAGGAGAGGAGGAGGAGAGGAGGAGGAGACAGACACCACAGCTGTTAACTGAGCTCTAATTCGTCCTCATCATCTGAGTCTCTGAGCTCTGGTGTCGGTGGATGTTTGTTTCTGGCGTATTTTCCTCTCTGGGCTCTGAAGGAACCAGAACATCTGCAGACTTCATTTCTCAACCACACAATGACCCAGAGATTACTGCGCGAACCCCGGCCCGAAGGAAACCCTGCAATTATGGCTCCAAACAAGCGAGTCGGCACCGCCGGGCTTCAAGAACTTCACGAGCCCCAGAGAACAAACAACGAGAACAAATTACTGTGTGATTAGAAACAAGACGCAGAGGAACAGAGATACAAACAACATGTCTGCGCTCTGTCTCAGAGACCTGTGATGAACAGACGGAGGATCTGATTCACATTCTGGATCTACCTGAGTCCACTCTGAAACATCGGAGGCTCTTTAATGTTTCCTGGAACTGGATTGAAGACCAGTTAAACCACGATGTTAAAGAGCAGAATCAGACTTATGAAGGCGACAGCCCAGTTCCTCTAACAGCCAATCACCTTCATCCTCCTCATCAAAACGTCTAATCTGACTCATGGAATCTTATTTCCTCTCACCCTCTCTCCGGGTTGACCACGATGGCCCGGGGTTTGTCGTGCTCGCCCCTCAGCACCACGCCGACCCTGCTGCCGTCCGTCCGGGTCACGTTGATGACGTTGGTGACCTCGCTGGTCCAGTAGATGAAGCGGCTGTAGATGTCGATGCTCAGGTCGTACAGCTGCAGACCCTGGCTGGGTCCGCCCACGGAGCTCGACACCACCGTCATACTCTGAGGGCGGAGACACGGCGTCAGGTGACGGCGGCACACGAGTGTTTACTGAGCACGGATCGGCTGCTGACAGACGCTTACCTGGTTTCCATCCTCCTGAGCTCGGCGGATCACGTTCTGCTTGGAGTCGATCCAGTACAGCTGTTTGTCCAGGGGGTCGTAGTCGATGGCTCGGACGTTCCTCAGGCTGTGGATCGGCAGGATGATGTCGGGACTCTGCTGCTCGTCGATCACCATCCGGTTAATGGCTGTTTTCTGACTGAACAGGAGGAACGAAGTCGGAGCTGAAAGAAAAACAGGGAAACGTTTCAAAGCTCAGTTCAGTTACAGACCAAACAAGGTTTTTAGCATCAGTGGAGGAAAGAAGTCGGATAAGTGAGGATGAACTCTGGTCATATTTTAGTCATAAAAATAATCCTTCATGTAACAGGTTTGTCTCAGTTTCTGGTTTTACAGAGTTTTACAGATGTCTCTGTTTTAAGGGTTTTAATGACAATGCAAGTGTTTCCACCTCTGTCGATCATGTGATGATGGAACGACTGACTGAGCTGCTCTCAACCCTCAGGTTAATGTAGCAACATCATTCTCATCCACACCTGCTCCACAGGTTACAGCTGTTACAGCTGTTACAGGAGGAGCAAAGATGATGTGTGAACGAGTGTTTACTGATGTGAATCTAACTCTGGATCAGAGCCTGTTAAAACCAGTGACGTCTGTCTGAGCTCTTCTGGTTAGTAGAGGTCAACAGGCTGCAGGTGCAGGTGTGGCTGCAGGTGCAGGTGTGGCCGTGGCGGAGCGTCTCACCGCTGCAGGTCTTGTTGTCGTAGTTGAGGGAGAAGTGGGCGGGGCAGCCGCAGACGAAGCTGCTGACGGGGACGGCGAGGCAGAGGTGGGAGCAGTGTCCGTTGGTGGAGGCGCAGGCGTTCCAGCCTCCCTGTCTGGACGAGTGGAACACCAGGATGTCCATGACGTAGTCCAGGTGGCCCTGGATCACGGTGCGGTTCTGCCCGCTGGTCTTGTTGGCGCGCTCGATGCTGCGCTGGCTCCAGTCAGTCCAGTAGATGTAGTCCTGGTACTGGGTGAGGCCGAACGGGTGAGGGAGGTCGTCAGCGATCACCTCACGCTCCTGACCTGAGGACAGGGAGGGGAGGGGAGGGGGTAAAAATAATCAGTGTTAGTGTTTAATGTTCGTTTAAATCTGAACTCTGATTATTTAACATTTTTAAAAACTCCTGTGAATAAAAGCTACATTTCCTTTGCTGTGTCTGCAGAGTTTATTTCACTCTGTGAGAACAATACAATAACATTAACACAGCGACTACACTCACATTTAATCAGCAGATAAAGCTCAACTTGTTTTAATGATGTGTGCTGTTGCAGAGCTGCTCGGATCCTAACATAACTGTCCACATTAAAACACCAAGTTTAACAGAGAAAAACTAAATACACAAAGAAAACCCGACTAAAACATTGATGAGAAAAACTAGAACAAATGAACAAATCAAATGACTAAAACTGATAAAACCAAATCAAATCCAGGTGTCAGCGTTAACACAGCTGTGGAGAAAAAGTCGAGAAAATAATAAAGGAGTTTGGTGCAGCAGACTTCTGCCCAGCGACGGCTATTTTCTGTCCTCCACGTCCTACGCCAAGACTGAGGCTATTTTCCTGCACACAAAATTGGTAGTGTTGTAAGAGCAGCGTGAGCGTGTGCGGAGCCCGGAGTCTAATAGCAGTATGGTTTTAGGAGTTTTGTGTGAGGAATATTTTGGTCCTGGTTTACATCCACCGATGCTCTGAGAGGGAACACTTCAGGACACAGCTACACAGCAGAGCAGCTTTTGTTTCAGCAGCACTTTGAAGTTTCCTCCCATAAATATAGGAACAGAGCGAGCGGCTAATGGAGAACATGTATCTGTTCATCTGAGAGCTCATGTATGTGCAGACGGATACAGACCACATGGCTCAGAGTCATTATAACAGGCAGAGGAGAAGAAGAAGGAGAAGAGTTATCCTGCTGCTTCAATCAATGAACTCTGCACATTGAAGAAATCCAACATCTCAGGAACCACTTAATAAAATCCTAAAATAAACAGCTTTTTATTAGACGACACCCAGCGAGATAAAAGGAGGAGAGAGAGGGCGATGAAAACAAACAGAGGTCTCCTGTCGGACTCAGACTGTGCTCTGTTTGCTGACGACTGGAAAAGCACTCGTCTGATACTTTGACTAATATTTCTGTAACTGACTTATGTAGAGACCTACTTTAAAAACTGTCCTGCAGTGCACTTCTTCACCTTTACAACGAGCTGTCCTTCATGATTATGATCCTTCCAGGGGTTTTAGAATCCGTCAAGAAACCTGGTGTTATTTTTGGATATTTTTGCCAAAAAATTAAAATCTGTTTGTGTTTGTGTGATGACCTTTTCTTCAGTAAAGGGTTTACTTTGAATAATACTTCTTCCTGGTTCTCACTCTTTAATGAACAGCTCAGTCCCTGTAGGAATCCTACAGACGGAGCAGTGACTGCAGGCTGAGTGGAGGACGGTGAAATGTTGAGGATTACCGAGCATGTTGGACGACTCGATGAGCGTCGTGTCCAGGTCGGTCCAGTAGAGGCGGCGCTCTGCGTAGTCGATGGTGAGTCCGTTGGCTCGGCCCACGTCGGCCACCAGAGTGATCCGACCCGTCCCGTCCATCGCCGCCCGGTCGATCTTTGGCTTCCCGCCCCACTCGGTCCAGTACATGTACCTGAGGAGAGGGAACAGGTTTTATTTGGGACCTGGTTCCCAAAGGAGTCTCTGATCCAGAATCTCCTTTCACAGGAGTTCTCACCCTTCAGCAGGATCCAGAGCCAGAGCTCGTGGACTGTCCAGATCCTTCCAGACCAGGACCTGCCGGTGCTGCCCGTCCAGTTTGGCGACCTCTATGCGGTTGGTACCGGTGTCGGCCCAGTACAGGTTCTTCCCCAGCCAGTCCACCGCCATCCCCTCCGGGTAGTCCAGACCGAACTCCACCACGTGCTCCAGAGCGCTGCCGTTCATGAAGGCTCGGCTGATGGTCTGTGGGGGGGTCACAGGTTAAGGTTTAATAATATCTATTTTCATTATTGATACATCAGCTGATCATTTTCCTTTTTATTGATAAAACATCAGTGGAAACATTTTCTGCGATCCACCGTCAATGACCCAAAATATTCAGCTCATAATTCAACAGTAACTAAAAGTACTAACTAACACAAGTATTCAAACAGTCCTTCATAACAGTCCTTCATAACAGTCCTTCATAACAGTCCTTCGTAACAGTCCTTCGTAACAGTCCTTCATAACAGTGAACATGTAGAAGAATTTAGAGCAGAAAAGTCTGAACAGAATCTGGTGTAATTAACATCGAGTTTAAAATCAGGAAATCTACTGAAGCACAGGATTCATGAAAATGAAAGTGTGTTCAGTGTGAAGAAGCAGCAGAGAGTGGATGAAGAGATGAAGCAGAATAGATGGAGGGAGAGAAGCCACCATCAATTATTTCCAACCTGGCGTCTCCTGGGAGCCCATTACCGCTCCACCATGCAGGCCCGCACCGATCCGCTGCAGAGACTCACCTTCAGAGTGATGTCCGTCCAGTAGATGCGGTTGTCGGTGACGTCGAAGTCGAGCGCCGACGCCTCCTTGACGCCGGTGAGCGGGATGGCCACGTTGTTGTTGTTGGTCTCCAGGGAGATGCGGCGGATGTCGGTGTGGCGGGAGAAGAGCAGGAAGGCCTCGGGGACGATGCAGGTCCTCATGTCGGCGATGAGTTCGAGGCCGATGGGACAGCCGCACTGAACGCCCTGAGGCTTGTAGAGGCAGAGGTGACTGCAGCCGCCGTTGTTCTCTGCACACGGGTTCGTACCTGAGGAGGGACGAGCGGTTAGAGACCAGAACAGAACCTGAACCACGCTGGTGGGAAAGGGGGAATGTATGGGAGCTGGTCCTGGTCCTGGATCAGAGTTTAGGCTAACATCAGCAGCTGTGTATGAACCTGGGTTTATGCTGCGTTCAAGATGACGGTAAGTTTGGAAACCTCAGATTTCAGAAAGAAAAAAATCCAACCTGTTCACGTTCAAATCATTTTTTCAGAGTCAGTTTGTCATTTCTGACGTGTCATGAATGCAGCATTAGCTTTAGCTTTAGCTTGTATGTGGCCATCGGATTTAACAGGATTTTTAAACTCAGTTCTGAGTCAATAAATCTGCAGCTGTCGACTGTTTCAGTAAAATTAATGTCGAGGAAATAAAATAAAAAAACACAAGAAGCTGCTTTCATCTGTCTCTGTCTGAAGTTACTGTTTCTGAACCACTGAGGTTCTGATTGAATCTGAGGTGACACTTCACCAGCAGTTGTGTCTTTGTCAGGTGATTTATCACAAATAAAAAGCAGCTGTTTCCACAGTGAAGTCAAACGACCACAGAAACACTAAAACAAACAGAGTAAACAGATAAATCCAGACCAGAAATCACAGGAATCCAACATCTGTCCATAAACTGCTCAGGCCTGGAAAACGTTTCAGCTCATATTTAATATGTGAATATTAGTTTTGAGCAGTCAGTGATTCCTGTCAGCATCAGTCTGTCAAACCCTCCTCATCTTTTACTGGAGGAGCTGTGAGCCTGCGCTGAGAATTCCTCTGAATTTCAGTTTTAGTTTGAGTCTCAGTCAAAACGCTGTTTCAGAGATTTTTCCACACAAACAGGAAAAGACAAAAAATATTCTGAGGTAAACTCTGAATACTCTGAATTTCTTTGGAATGAAAATGGTCAGATTTGATGACGACGACAGACGGCTTCAAAAATCTGATTTAATCCTGTAAGAACCCAAAACAGAGAGAGAACGAGTCTCTGGTTCATCTCTGGTTTTCACCTTCATTATCTCAGAGGTAGAGGGGTGAGGAGAGGGGGGAGGACGGGTGAGGGGGGGTGTGTTTGTAGCTTCTATCACTGGAGCTGAAGTGTTGAAATATTAATGCTCCATTATCCCAGTTTCCCGCTCAGACTGGGCTGCAGTCGACAGGAGGAACAACACAGAGTGAGAACACAGCGAGCTGCAGGACACACGGCAACAGCAACGCTGCAGAGCTGCAGAGCTGCAGAGCTGCAGAGCTAGCAGAGCTGCAGAGCTGCAGAGATGCAGAGATGCAGAGATGCAGAGCTGCAGAGCTGCAGAGCTGCAGCTGTGTTTTCACCTGCAGCTCCACTCTCTTCTAAAGTGATAAACTTTGTTATAAACTGTGTTTTGGTCACAAACAGAATCAAACTGTTTCTAGTTTTGTTGAATAATAACTCAGACCTACACCCAGCTGTGGTCTATGATGCGTTCAGGGTCTTACCGAAGAACTGGTGTACGTGTGTGGCCTTGAGTCCCATGAGGTCGGGCAGCTGGTCGATGATGATCTCTCTCTCCGCGGTGCGTTTGTGGACGCGCTCGATGCTGCGGCGCTGCCAGTCGGTCCAGTAGATGAAGTCGCCGAGCAGAGTGAAGCCGAAGATGTGAGGAAGTTTGTCCTCCACCAGCACCCGTCTGCCCGTCCCGTCCATGTTCATCACCTGAGACACAGACAGATGGACAGAGAGGTTACACAACGCTGCCTGGATTGTTAAACTCTGGTGAGTGATGTCTGAAATGTGTTAAATTAAAAACCACAGCGACAGGTACCCCCCCCCACACACACACACACACACTGTGGTCGGAGCTGGTGAGCAGCTGCTTCTTTTAAACTGTCGCAAAACTTGTAAAAGTAAAAACACATCTGTGTCCAATGAGGAGGAAACAAGGCTGAAAGAATCAGACACATGAAGTTTAACCCCTGAAACCTGCAGAGCTCAGTCAGGGTTCAGACTTTACTCTGATTACTGAGGAGAATCTATTAAACTTTATTATCTGTTTCCTTCATTTCTTCAGTTCTGCTCAGCAACAGGCAAAGATGAAAAACTATGAGGACCAGGAGAGAACAAAGAGGAACGTGTTAGCATCATAAAGTCAAATCTCCATCGTCAGATTCTATTTATAGAACATGCTGAAGAAATAAAACATAAATGAGATTCAAAGGTCTGGGACCAGACTGTGATATGAAGAGCTGCAGACCAGACTTCTGCCACGCTCAACTGAAGGACGTCTCAGCTCACTCTGCTTCACCTGCTCCTGAGCTGCAGCACCTTCACTTTACCTGGATCAGCTGTTTACACTGGGAGCAAACATCAGGTCAGAGGTGTTAACGGCTCTGAAACAGACAGACAAACGTCCTCCTGTCATGAAGATCGAACCGCCATATTCTCCTCCTCCAGCTGCGTGGGTCATGTGACTGTTTCAGTCTCATCAGGATGGAGTGGCAGTAAAAGATTATTAATGATAACACTGAGTCTGCAGAGCTCCTGAACTCATCATCTTTTTAACTGAAGCTTTAATTCACACAGATGGAAATAAAAGAATCTCTGAACGTGTTACATGAGTTCATCAGCTACTGAAAAACAGCAGACACGTTTCTTCTGGAGACGAGCTCAGGACTGTCTGTACATTAACTGATTAACCTGTACTTCCTGTTCCAGCTTCTTCCAGGTGAGGATCTGCAGCGTCTCGGTCTTATCATATAAAACCTAAATTATCTGCAGGTGTGGGAGAGGAAGCTGTCTGAAGACTCCTCAGATGAACTGGTGACGACAGTAAGACTAATGGTGACTCCTCCTGTCGAGGGTTAACATCCGTCACAATAAAACTGAAATCAGCTGAGAGAAGTTTAATAACCTGAAATCAGAGTGACGACACGTGAGTCTGATCCTGGACAAACCAAATCCACCACAGACCTCTGACCCTGACTTTAAAAGATAAAAGCTGAACCTCCTGCTGACAATCAGCTGACTCACACATCTTTGACTGTGTGCATGTTTCATCGCTCTCTGTTCCCATCATGCTCAGCGTTGTGGATGTGCGTTTCAGAGCCTCCAACATTGTGTTTCTCCTCTGTGGATACTGAGCGCGCTCAGAGGAGCTCCGGCGACCTGGCAGCACATCGCAGCGCCGCTAATTAGAAGCAACAGCCGGAGCAAACAAACAGCGGCAGCATATGGCCGCCACATTTCCTCCTCTGCCTCTCTCTCACTCTAACTTTGACATCTCACTTCTACAGAGCCGAGCTCAGGCCGTTTCAGAACCAGACCCAGGTTTAAACAGAGACTGAACGAGTCCGTCACATATTCAGGCCTTTGAAACCACAGCGAGAACAGAGTTCACCTTCAGAGCAGTCAGGTCAGTTACGACACTTTAAACCCTCCTCACTGCATCACGTCAGCTGATCCAACCAGATGACCACAAGTCATTAGCCCGGGTCCATGAGGGTCTGGACAGACCTCGTCCACTGAGGTAACGTTCATGACTTTGGTTTATAAAAGGTCAGGAAGCAGTGAAAGACACAGAAAGTGACTTCATTAATTGTCTTGTTTTGTCTGAGCAACAGATGAAAGCCTAAAAATATTCCATTTACTTTAATGTGAGACAAAGAAAAGCAGCAGAAGATTACACTGAAAAAACAGGCGTCAAATCGTTTCGTTTTTAACGGATTCATCGCTGCAGCTCTGGTGTTTAGACTCTTAGACTAACATCCACATGAACAGTTCAAAAACCTCTTCACCATCACATTAAATGATGAAGAGTCGATTCAGGGGATTTAAATCATCTGATAATAATTAGAGAGAAGAAACTGATCCTGAATCTGATCTGAAACTCTGCACAAACAAATCTGAACAGTGTCAGACTCCGTCTTTGAGACTGATCCACATTAAAACGTGTGAACTCTCTGATTAGATTTCAGAAACACGCAGAGCAGCTTCTTCATGTGTGGAGAAATGTCAGGAATCTACAGGAATGAAAAAAAAAACAGAGAGGCCTGTAATCTGCTCCGAGTCCTTCAACTGATCAACACAGCGTGGAGCGACGCTATTCGCTGCTCCCAGAACAGCCCCTGCATGGCCGGCTGCCATCTTTCAAAACACCCTCCACACACACACACACACAGAGCCAGAGAAACGTGGTGTGTATAAATATAAAATGAAGTTTCCATCCTCAGCTCGATGGCCTCAGCCAAAAGGTCTCCGCTGGTTTGGGAGTTGTGACCGCAGTGCGGCGACGGTTTCAGATTCTGGGTCTATTCTAAACAGAGCCGACCGCAGCTGGAGTGCAGGCCGCAATCGGAACCAGATGTGGGATTTCGCCGCAAAAACCGGGTCCTCCGAGAAACCTGGGGGGGGGCAGAGGAGGCCCCTCAGTCCTTCAGGAGGGGCTGAGTGAGACCCGAACTGCCACAATCACCACCCCGCCTTTAAGGGGAACTGGGGGGGGGTTCAGGTGGGGTCGTGAGAGGAAACCCAGAGAAGAAACCCCCTAAAACGAGAAAACGACGGCAGGATGGCGTGAGGACGCAGACCGCAGAGAGAGAGGAGGAGAAAGCTCCGTCAGCTGGACTGTCGACACCCTCTGCAGCGCCGGCCTTTAACAGTCCGGACTCTGAGCTTTGATGTGGAGTCGAACACATGATGTGGACAAAGTTTAACAGCTTTCTGAAAGACTGACAGGACACAGAGACGACCGAGAGCTGCTCTGACTGACAAGTGTCTACAGAGAATTCACGTTCACTCCATAAACAATAGGTTTCTACACCGAGAGATACAGCTTTATTTTCTCTCTCTTTGGAAAATCAGGTTTTTTTCTTCATTTTTATAAATGTACCGACGCTGAAACATCAGGGCTAATGAGAAAATATATGATGGTACTTCTCCAAAAGCCTTTCTTCTTAGAAAGTTAGTGAGAGTTTGAAAGAGCGTGAGTAGAAACACAACGAGGCTGTAAAGGTGGACTGGTGAGTAGATGGGTTTTCATGTTAACGTCCCCGACAACCTCTGTAGTCTCATTTAGACACTCGTTAGCAACCGCCTTTTTTAAGACACGTAAAAGCTTCAAACATCAGGAGTGGGGGATTTACTGACCCATTTTATGTCGGAGAATCAAACCTGAAAATGTCTTGAGTGTATTTCATTTCTCCTGCACTCTATTCAGGAAACGTTACAAGAGGAATCCACAGGACATGAAAAGACTCGGCATCTGTCACGACAAGCGCAAGGTAATCAGGTGAACAGGTGAACAGGTGAACAGGTGAGCGCAGCGCTCTCACTGATCTGAATGAATCTGGTCCGTCTAAACTCTGGGTCCCAGAGTTTTAGTTCCAACAGAAAGTTTAAAGTGAAGAATAAAAGCTCCTCCGCTCTGAAACCACTGACTCTGTATTTCATTGGCTTTGATTTGCATATAAACATCCCTGTTTTAAAGCCAGAGTGTGTTTGTGATCCTCTGCTGTGTGTAACTCACGTGTTGTGTTTGTGTTTTAACTGCGACAGCCTGCAGATGAGAATTCACTTTAAGCTGATATAATAAAACAAATAAAAACAGAGAGGAATGGTTTGTGCAGCCACACATTCCTGTTGGATTAACTCGGCAACGTGAACACTGCTTTCCTGCTGTTGTAAAATCTGCCTGTGAGAGTTCTGGTGTCTGATAAACCCTCAGATTTATGGGCCCGATCTTCAGACTGGACGTCTCGGATCGTGTTTCAGCCCCTCGCTGCTCTTTGTTTTGGAGTCTCTGCTGATGCTCCTCATGTTCCACAGTCGTCTCCTGAACGTGACCCAGCACATTTTTACTGAGCTGCTGCTGCATCTCATCACACAGTCATGTAGTCTGGTCTGAGCAGGGTCTGCAGCCCCATGTGGACTGGATTTCTGACTGTGTAACATCATCTGCTCTGATCTGGCCCAAACTACCTGATCATTAAAACCAGAAAAAACTCAGTTTCATGTTAAAAATCTGTGATTTTCCAGCGCTCTTCAGCTGTTAGCTGAGCTGCTGCTAACGTTAGCTCAGCTGTTTCACTGTGACACTGAGGGAAAGTTAAAAACAGGAGGATTCTGAATGAAGTTCTGCAGCCTCTGTTTCCTCTGAGGTTTATTCTGGAAGGACGTCAGAGATCATGATGTTCTCAGGAAGTGGAGTCACACTGGATCAGATCTACATGAGTTTCACTGAGTTGGCTGGACACACGTTTTACCATCTGCATCAAAACTCTATTTCCTGTTTGGATCCTCGCTGCTTTAGGTCGAAGCTGTTTGCTCACAGTTAAAGAGAGAATCACGTTTAATCTGATAACCAGCTGTGTGTCTGCTTAAAACATCCACATGAGGATTAATGCCATCAGTAAACGCTCTGAATGTGCCTGCCTTTATTTTGAAGGCTGACAGGAAGTATCAGAGTGTCTCTGCCTGCCCACGGTGGCCTTTGGTTGTCTGAGCGGCCTGCTGGGAGGTCGTGTTCAGCCGTTAACCGTCACAGCGAGCAGCAGCCGTGAACCCAGCAGGAGCTCGACTTTAAAGAGGCCGAGAACAAACTCTCCTCCTCCCAGCTGAAAACAGACGGATATAAACACACAATCTGAAAACACCAACCTCGATCTTATCCGTCTTCGCGTCTCCCCAGTAGATCTTTCGTTCGTCGTAGTCGAGCGCGAGGCCGTTGGGCCAGCCCAGGGAGGTGTTCACCATCACCACCCGCTCCATCCCGTCCAGATCCGCCCGCTCGATCTTTGGCACCTCGCCCCAGTCGGTCCAGTACATGTACCTGAACAGGTGGAGAGGACAATGAATGAATGTTTTAATGAGTCTGATGACTTTAGAAAGAAAAGCTTTAATATTCACTTAATCAATAACTGAAGTGATTCATTGATTCTGAAAGTCTCATCAATCTTTTTTTTTTAGCGGACTAACCCGGCCACAGGGTCCAGTACGATGGCTCTGGGCTCGTCCAGGTCCTCAGAGATCAGGATCTTGCGCATGGTCCCGTTGAGCCGGGTCACCTCGATGCGATCCGTCCCGGTGTCGGTCCAGTACAGGTTCCGGGCGATCCAGTCGACCGCGATGCCGTCGGGGTGGTTCACCTGAGACGTGACCACGAACTGGGCGTCGGTGCCGTCGAGCAGCGAGCGGCGGATCGCCTTCACATCGTCGTCCGTCCAGTAGATGTATCCCTCCACCGGGTCGTAGTCGATGGCGATGGCGTGGCGGATGTCGTCCACCTGCAGGATGATGTCAGTGAAGTCGGGCGTGTCCAGAGAGATTCGCCGCAGGTCCGTCCGCCGTGCCAGCAGCAGCATCTGAGTCGCACCTGAGGAGGAAGAGGAAGCACTCAGGTTCAGGACTTAAAGTCCTATCGAAACATGTCTAGGTTTCACATCCTGAAGTTTTGAGGAACCAAACATGTTTTCTCAACTTTTTTTGGATTTGGAAAGTTACCAGGAACAACAGCTTTTAAACTGAAATGTAGTAACATGAAATATAAATGTCCTTAAATACTTTCAGCACCAGCTTCAGGCTCCTTTTGGTTTGTGGACTGACCCCTGAACTTTCTGTATCCAAATCATCTGTTCACTGAGACTAAACCAAACAAGCTTTTTGTGGCGACGCTGAACAAAAGCAACAAATTAGCAAAGTTTTAACATCCCAAAATGAACATTGTGTGGTGTGTTGGTGGGGCGGGCGGCGGTGGTGGAGGGTTTCAGAGGGGGAGAGACGTGGCTGCAGTCAAACAATAAACTTCAACCCTCCAGGTCAGACTGTGGCCACGTTTCACTGCTCTGACCAGCACATACTCCAGTTTAAGAAGCAAAAAAAACCTCAACTGAAATAGTTAAACCCCAGCAGTGAAAGGAGGCATTGTCTGCAGGGGGAGCATGTGATCCCGTCTTTCACAAAAGCTTCCCCG